>NC_024307.1:25159875-25161517 GCF_000523025.1 Cynoglossus semilaevis | reverse complement strand
GGGGGGGGTACGGGTCGGGCTAGTGTGTGAGAGTGGAGCCAAAAGGCTGTGTGTGTGTGTGTGTGGTTAGTGAGAGAGGGAGAGGAGAAACAGGTGCGGACATGCCGTGTTATTTCTTAGAGGTATATCAGAATATCCAGATACTGCCCTGCTCACTGGGTAATTTAATAAAAAAGAGCCTGCAGAGCAAATGAGGGAGCTGATAGCTCGACCTCCGGGCTGCGCTGATGCCCAAGTGACGTCGAGACAACTCCAAAGGTTAACGAGCGTTCCCTGAGCAAACATCCCTGCCCCCTGGCTTCGATCGGCGCTGATGAGTTACATAAAGCAGGTGGAGGGACTGTTTGTTCTTTCTCTCAATCACATTATAGCAGACATTTCAAAGGTCCGTTTGGTGATGGTTTGTATCAGGGACTGTCTGGAGGTGAGGCTAGAACTCCTCACCCTCGTTCCCACGGTGTAGAACCTGGTGTTCTTTTCGTTTTTTTACCCTAGAAACAACTCACTCTCAACTGACTGTTGAGAGGCCGCAGCTCCATGTGTCAGGATTAGGTAACAGACATACCACACAGCCCCTGTGTGTGTGTACGTGTGTGTGTGTGTGTACATGTGTGTCTCCTATAGCTTTGTCTTTAGGAAGTAAAACTTGAGTAATGTACCCCCATGATCTGCAGCTCTGTACTAATTTGAAACACACCTACAACTCCACTTTACAACCTCAGCTTTTTACGCTTCTCTGTTTTGCAATTTTCTCTGGCAAATTTTATGCACCCTGGCATACATTTGTGCATTTTTCTAGGAATAATAAACGTTGTATTAGTTAATGTTTATTAAAATATTTGGGCAGAAATCATGAACCTGAGCCACCATTGTACTTGAAGCTTTTCTTATACATGTGTATATATATATATATAAATATATATCTTTCACAGTGTTAAACATTGTCTGTAATGTTCCGCCAACATTAATATTAATATCCCACTCACTGAAATGATTTCCCAGTTGGGACAATAAAGCATCTATTGCTTCTACTGAGGAATTACACCTATAATTAAACTAATATGAAGGAATTACAGGGAGGAGCTGCCGCTCAGTTATTGGCCTGATGAGACCGATGTGATGTGATCGCTGCAGTCGGACCTGCCGCCGACATCCTGCAGCGGCATCGACTGCAGAGGAAACTGCTGTCGACAGCAGGGATTAGCACTGATTCCTGATCAGATCAGAGTCAAACGCTGCTCCCAGGGAGCAGGGTGAACCTGCGGTGACCTCTGATGCGGCGTAATGAGTTGGAAACACACCAGATCATTACAAAACTGTTAACACAGTGCATTTGACACATTTACATTTCACTTGCAGCTGAGGCCAAGGTGTTGTGTACGTGTTAAGGTGAACTCCTGATACAGTATGTTGGCTTTAGTTCATGACGAACACTTGCTAACAACAAATGTACAAACATCTTTGTTGCTAACTTTTAGCTCTGTCTCAGCTGAATATTGGTTTTTATTTTAGCTGTCTTCTTCGGAGTCTTACACCTTTTTTAGGGAATAGAACAAGACACACGAACAGGTTTTTGATTTTGATTTTTGATAAATACAATTTCTGATTGGTATTCTGTTGGACAAACCACCATCCAGCTTAC
>NC_024307.1:25128009-25159775 GCF_000523025.1 Cynoglossus semilaevis | reverse complement strand
CAAAAATATTTTTTCTGAACATGTCAATATATAACAAAAACAAAAATAAAATGTTCAAAAACGCTATATTTTGATGAGAATCATGAAAAGTCAAAAATTTAAAAACATTTTTGACAAAATAGATTTTCATCCGTTTTTCAACATCTGACCCAAATTATTTTTAAAACTTTTTCAACGTTTAACCAATTTTTTTTTCTAAAAATCTTTTTTTTTTTCAATTTTTTTTTCAAAATGCTATATTTTGATGAGAAATGTAGAAAACCTACAATTTTGAAAAAAACTTTATCAAAGATTAAAATTCAGAAAAGAAAATATACTTTTTTGGCAAGTCATCTTTTGATAACAGTAATATACCATACCAATAACTTTCTGAAAGTCATCAAAAAATTTTCAAAAATGAATAAAAATGCACTAATTTTCCTTTAAATACATAGCGATGTCTTTTTATGGATAGAATTCAGAAAAAATATACTTTTTCAGTATGTCCAGTTTTGATAACAGTAATGAATAAAATGAATATAATGCTCTCATTTGCATCAAATAGCAATGTCCTTATTAGTTGTTAGAATTCAAAAAAAAATATTTTTTTAAAATATGTAAGTCATTGATCAAACAGCTTACTACACTACTTATTGTGAACATTAAAATTAATACAATTGTTATTATTGATTAATTATGAATATTATTACATGTATATTTTATATAATTATTTAAATAATTAATATAATTAAATATACCTCTCAGCAGTTCTTGTATTGATATCACTAGTTGAAATCATGGGCTATGATATGCACAGATTCACCTGATGCAAAACGATTTAATACAAAGCAAATAGACTACTAGTCTTTATTTGTCTTTTTAATAGTTTAGGCAGACATGGCTATGCCCTCTTCCCCATGTGAATGGTCGATTTTCAGATGGAATTTCATGGCATCAGTTGACCAAGACCTTCTTTTGTTGATTGCAGCCCTAAATGCAAAACATCATGTCTACTCTTGCTGAAGCCAAATATAGATTTATAAAAATGATGGAACACTGGGCCGTTATGGGGAAGCTACGTAATAAAATTCCATAGAGATGCATGGCAATCTTTCCAACTCTACTGTATCCTGTTTATACATTAATGAAGCCAATGGATATTGATATCATCAAGGCTTTGTACATTTTCAAAATAAAGCTTATTTTAGACCTTATCCTTTTTGTACTGGAGTCGAAGAGCCATATTATTTCTTAACATTGTGGGATTCTCTTTAAATGAAGAAAGTAAATGAACTGACTGTGTATTAAATAACCAAAGGACCAATGCGAAGGACACTCAGCATCAGTGATCAATCAGCGATCAATATGCACAAATGAGTGAGGGAGCTTTGTGCCTCACAGGAGAGAGATGTGAAATACAGTGCATATAATACACTTTCTTTTGGCTCACTAGATGGCAGTCTTGCTCTGTGTATATGTGCATTCTGTCAGCCAATCATGTAGGACCTACATGATTGGCTGACAGAATGGTGTGTATTACCTACATTGTAGGTAATACACACCACGTATCTATCTATCTCTGTGTACTGTACATGTTTATACTAATGGTGATTTCCTCCTATTGTGGTTTAAACATTGACCTTGTCAGAGCCTGGTCCAAGTGGCAGAGAAACAAATAGATAGGGCTAAGGGAATGGTCTGTATTTATACTGTGCTTTCCTACAACAGATTACTCAGTACACTGTGAAGGAATGCAAGCAGATCCATGTGAGCCCCATGTGATGAAGCTTATATTGTAAAAAGCGTGTAATAGTAAAAATATGGGCTGCGAGCAATCTTAATTCTATCTGCATATATACATTTTATCAATACATTTTTATACTCAATATAGAATAAGACTATATTGTTCATATTGATACATGTACATGATTGAGATATATATAATTTATTTCCAAATTTACTTTTAATTTTTTGTCAACTACCTGCTTTTCTGCAGCCAAAACTAAGGCGGAGGAGGCGATAAGCGATAAAATAGATATGTTACAACGGGAAAAAGCCAAATGTTAGTAAATATTCTTTGCAGAATTGTCTACAATTTAACTCAGAAACTACAGCAGAAAACAAGCGCCTTATTTTGTCATAACAATTATCAGTGGAAGCTTACATTTCATAAACTTGTCTGGTAGTCTAATAACAACAACAACAGCTGATGAAAACAGAGGTACAGTATAGCATACATATAGAGTAGCTACTGCTTTTTTAGGACTAACTCATGTTGCACAGCCATTGTAATGACTTTTTGAAAATTTCTGAACCTGAGTTTTGCTTTATGGCATAAAAAACAACTTACAAATACTTACCTACAAACCAACTATGGTGGATGAATAGTTCTTGCTATTCACCCTCAAGGACTGGACTCTCATGACCTTGAACAACAAAGATATCTTTGAAATCTGTCTCATGCTATCACATCGAGGCCCAAGTCGAGCTATAAATGTTTCTTTCAATCTAAAGTTTTTCCATGGTTTTTTTTTGTAAACCTGCCTTATGATCAAAGAATTATAAAACGGTACAAGAACTATTAAAAAGAAAACACACACACACACTCTACCAACAACCGATTCAGCAAAAGTCAGAGTGCCTTCTCTGCTCAGGCTTCTGAGAATGAAAAACAAAGACATTTGCCACAAATGAAATCATCCTGATGATTAACTGACTGTGAGTGTCAGAGGAGCAAAAAACAAGCCTGAACCAAGCAGCCTCACAAATGGTGAATTAATCGATTTATTTACTCAGTGTAGATAATGCAGGGCAGAGAGGGACAGCATTTCCTGCGTCATCAAGCAAAAGTTAAAGTGACACTCCAGAAATTGAGCACTGATCTTTGAGAAAGTTGGAGAACTCACAGAAGGGATACTGACACATAATAGTACCAACCATCCATTAATTCAATTTATTTCAGTCGTAATCTCAGCATTATAAAGCAACAAAACACAGGCTTTGTCTCCAACAGACAAATCTATACTACGGATAGTTTTTTCAAGATCAATACAAATTGAAATGATGGCATCTGCTGTGACAAAAAAACTCACATTTTCTACTTCACTATTAAACTAAATAAACTTGTTACATAAATAAAACCCTGTTCCAGTGCTGCAGTCAATAGTGTAAAAAATTTGTGTTTCTTTTGGAGTTGGTGATGGTCTCTAGATGAATTATTGTAGCTTCATGGACTACTTAAACTATTCACTGTCTTCATTTTCTTTCGGCTTTGTCCCCTTTTTTTTTCAGGGGTTGCCACAGCGAATCATTGATTTCCATCTCTCCCTGTTCTCTGTATCTTCTACTCTGACTCCAACTATCTGCATGTCCTCCCTCACTGCATCCATATATCTCCTCTTTGGCCTTCCTCTCTTTCTCCTACCTGGTTGTTCCATCTCTAATGTTCTTCTACCAATTTATCCACTGTCCCTCCTCTGCACATGTCCAAACCATCTCAATCTGGCTTCTCTAGCTTTTTCTCCAAACCTTCCTGTCTGTGTTGTCCCTCTAATGACCTCATGCCTGATCCTGTCCATTCTTGTCACTCCTAAAGAGCATCTTTAACTCTGCAAAGAAAGGAAATACAAAATGAAAAGAAAGAAATGTCTAAAACATTGTCCAAAAAGAGGGTACAGACAATAAGGGAAGGCAGCTTGAGGTATAGCAAAAACGGATTACAGTTTGCAAAGAATACATACAGCTTTTTGTGAAAACCAAGGCCAAAAGTAACTAAAAGTTAGCCAAATACCATACAGCACCAATCTCTGTGACTGTCTGTTTGTGTCTAGGTAGGACCAATATTAAAATAATGCAGCACAGACATGCACTGTTGAGTTAAATACAGTAAATGAAGTAAATATGTATTCCTTAGAAAACCGTTAGATCAATAATCTGCCTTTAACCGCACTGCACCATGAACTAGACCTACAACTGACACTTTAGGTTTCTCTCCGCTTAACGCTTCTTATAGAAATATATGACCTATTTTAATTTCCTGAGACAAATCCATTGATAAAGCAAATAGTTAATACATCCGACAATGTGATACATGCGCGGTTAGCTCGAGCTACGGTTAACATTGGCGTCGTGTTAAAAGCCGCACAGCAGATAATAAACACATTTTCAAAGTAAGCAGTGCAAACAAATAACGTGGACCATTATCAAGCCATTGTGTTAGAGTTAGACTCACCCATTGTGTTAGAGTTAGACTCACCCATGCGTTCACAATGCTGTGAAGTATAGTTCGCGAATCGGGTGCTGAGCTCACCTCGAGACGACTAAACACTTAATTATAACTGTCAATTTAAATGTGGATAATGATATTTGAAAATATTTGTAATTTTTCTCACTTATGGACTGAGTTTTTTTGTTTGTCACCAAAAAATAATTAACGTCACACAATATGACACACCTGTTCTATCTAACGTGACACATAGTCGACACCTAGTGGTAGAAGCGGAGTGCATGCATGTTTAATGACGAACCAAATTGTAGGGATTACAATAACAACAACAACAATAATAATAAAAACAATAGTCATAAAAACACAAATTTAACAAAGTACGCCAGAGAAAGGTCCAACATTTACCAATTATATCAAAAGATTAATGCAAAACACAAATAATAGATTACATTAAGCCGAAGACTAACATTAAAGTGGTGGTGAAAATTTTCTGAAGTGTGTCTGAAAGACATTTCTCTGGGGTAGAAAGAGGTCCCTGTTGGAGACAAGGTAATGTCATGCAGTGGTTTATACTGTTTCTGAATAATCAGTTTGTAGAGTGTTTCCTCTGACCTCACTGTGACTGTGTTCAGTGTGCACCAAGAGGCTGCAGCACACTTGAGGGAATCATGTGTGAAAAATGGTTCAAGTGCTTTCAAGTGTTCCTGAGCTCCAGAATGTGAAAAAAGTAAATGTGTTTGCACCGGGCCATATGCTGTAGAATATTTTAAATAATCCCAGGACATTACAAAGCACCCCTGAGTAACCCTGGCTGCTTAAGTGTAACAGTAACACTAACCACAGGTTAGTGGTTTGATTCCCTCTGTGGTCAAGCGTGACAGAACTTTATGCCCAAATAGGAAAAAATGCCATAATGTGTGGCCACGTGTAGAGAATGCTAATTTGAAACAGAAAAAAAAATTAAATTTTCTCGTTGGTGCTGACTGAATACAGTAAATTAATGCAGCTGCCTTCTTTGCCCAAGGTAAACTATCAGCCCTGTTAGTGCAGCCAAAAACACAGCTGCTACACGGTCGATGCATGTACTTTTCAATGGAGATGACACACGTACACACACACACACACACACAAACTCACAAAATAATAAAATGACTGAGAAACGTGGAGGGGGAAAACTCTAAATTGGTGATGAAATTGAGTAGTTGGTATTTCTGAAAAGTTTCCTGTACAAAAGAGGAAAAAAAAATGTTTTTAAATGTTTTTTTTTTGCAGACAGTAAAGATGGTGAGAACATGTAAAATAATCCAAAAATAATTATTAATAAAAAAAATTAAACAATTTTGTCCAACAAGCATAGATGGCAGGAATTGCCCACCCTCTTTTACAATGAGTTTCAAACTTTGATTTGAACAACAAGAAACACTTTCAAAGGTGTATTAAAATCATTTAAAATTGATGCCAAGAAATAACTTAAAATGTTGAATTACAAGAATTAAGAATTAGCAAGAAGCAAACATTTATAGCAAGACAAAAGCCAAAACATGAGCAGGCAGCCTAATAATTATTATAATGATAATTATAATAAACATTTGCCTAATAAGCCAATATGTAAGACTGCTTGAAACAAAGACAATGACATAGAGCTCTTCTGATATACAGTAGCTAAAAAAATGTTGCTTTTTTTAATGTAAATGTTTTTAACCCTTGTAGTACTTCAGGTCTAGGTGACCCGGTGGGCCCCGATGGGTCACCTTGACTCAATGTTCTTTTGTGTGTGAGTAGGTGTGCATGTGTGTATGTGCATGCTCCTGTACTGCACAACTTGTGCCAACTTATCCTCATATTCATTGATGAAAATCTGTTGCGTGGACAGTGGATGTGTACAAAAATGCGAAGGACGACGACCAAGCCAACACAGTAGAGACATATGAAAGCTAAAAAAGCTGGGACAAAGAGATAGTTAAAAAATAATATTAGGTAAACACGTATTTTGTAGCCTGGTGTTGCTTAATAAACTAAAGCTAAAGGAGTTAGCATACTGCAGACTGATGGCCCTGACTGATGTGATACCAGGAGGACGAGGCATAAATGACAAATGCAAACACAAACACACAGCAGGGTTTATTTGTGTAAACATCCATTCAGGAGATTTAATACAGGTTGCATTGTGCCATTTGCTTCCGTTCACGTGTCTCCGGTGTAGGTTTCCATTTATAAAGCCTTGTCGTTATGTGTCTCCGTACGCCTGTTTATTGTTTCTCAGCTTGTTACGCCAGCGCGCACTCTCGCCGCGCTCGCCTCAGCTGTATTCCCATAAAGCCGGGTCTTAAATCATTCAGCGAGACTATTCAATTTCTGAAGTGAGAAGCTCAGGGGTAATACGGGGGCCGCTGTATCGACCCTCTGAGGGTTTTCTACATCCCACTCTCTTCCTGTGTTTCACACAGAGCCAATCTGATCTGGTCGGCAGTCACGCACTTTACTCCCGCACAGCCTGTTTAATGGCTGCTGACGTCACACCATTGTATATGGACATATATGTGAAGGACAACTTAATGTCCCTCTGTCTCAGCTGTGCCATCACACTTTGTCAGGTTATCTTCTACAGACACTGGTTGGGAGCTCTTTCTGCATATATGCATATATATGTGCAGAGGGGACTGTAAATCATTTCCAGGTCAATATTATTCATGTTCATGCCATGTCTGAGAATACACTCTGAGCTTTATTTTGGCTAATTTATTAATATATTATTGGCAAATGTCAGTCTTTACATTGCTGTGTAGTTGATTTTGGTGAATTATTTTCTAATTTTGATAGAAATTGTGCAACAATCCACTGTATTTATCAGAGCTTTTATTTGTAGTTTTTTGGACAGACTTTTTAAAAAAACATTTCCCTTTTTGGCTTCATTTTTGCCTATCTTTAGTCTCATTTTAAGACTAAAGGTAAGTCAAAGCATGTTTTCAATTTTGGACACTGTTTGGTCAACAAAAGTTATATTGAGCATATTTTCCTGTGTTATTGTCTTTAATGTCACTTTTATCCAGTCAAAGACACCTTCTTTAATACATTTTTAAGTTGTTTTTGTTCTTTTACAAACCAGACTTATTCTCAAACTAACCTTTGACCTTATATTTATACTATTATTTATGAGCAAGGAGATTAAAATCAAAGGCCAAACATGACAACATGTAACTTTTGACTTTTATGTATTGCCCCATGTCATGCACAAGGTTGTTGGTTTGATTCCTTGTCATCTTCAAGAAGGTTGTGTTTAATCACAAAGCAGGAAGTTTTAGCTGTGCACAAAATGTGAAAAAAGTCTTCACAAATATGCTAAAAATGCTAATAACCTGCGTTCCGGTGTTACAGTTTCATTTTCTACCTGAGACAAGGCCAGTCCACTGAGAACATTTCACTCTGTACTGTTTTTCACTGTTCTGCTTTTCTTCTCCTGTCGCTGCCGAGAAAACGCTGACAGCTGAGCGAAAGCCTTCGTCTCTGCTTTAATAAAAAGACACGTTAATGTAACGCCACCACGTCACTGAAATGGCGATTTCATAACTTGCACCACTGGACTGTCAAAGTGCATTTGAAACTGACAAGTATTAAGAACAGAACAGCAGACATTTTTGACCCTTTCTTCCTCTTCATTACACAGACCAGTTACTATCCCGACCACCTTCAGTTCCAGCTGTGAAATCAAACACTTTTCCCTAAGCTCCACGGCTGCAGGATCCACCTGCTCTCTCAGGACACGTCTTTTGGAATCTTCATTTATTTCTTGACTGGTTTTCTGTAACCTCTTTATCCATGGAAAAAATACTCCCTGGTAGCATCTGCTGGGCTCTCAGCTCTGGTCGCCTTAACAAAATCCCCTCAGCAGCATATTGTGGGTTATGAAAAAAAAAAAAAAAAAAAAAAACAAACAAGAAGTTGCTGAACTGTGGTCTGTGATAAAAACACAGGAAGAAAAACATCGTGCCCCATTAAATATTCAACAGACTCTGCAGCCAGTTTGGCAGATTCTCCCGAAACCTAACAATTGTGAAGGTGTAAAATATCACACATGTGGGTTTGTAATGTAATTTTAATCCTGGAAAAAAGGCAAGAAAAACAGAACTGACAAAACATAACACAAAAATGAGCCCAAAAAGTGATTTAATATTTACAAGCACCGGTTTCTGAGAAAAAGCAATTATCATACACTTCTCTGCCAGAGTGGCCTGTGACTTAACAGCCACACGTTCTCCATCCTGATATTTATTATTGTCATTATTATTCAGGCTCTGTAGAGAAATGGCAGCTACTTTGTCAGATTGCATAAATAAAGACTGATGACAAAGCCGAGAGGAGAGTGAAAAATGTGATTCTATAGAAGAGACTCTAACAAAAAAATATGATGTGATCACAGCATCCAAACACTGTGAAAATGGGAATTGAATCAATTATTTTGTACTGAAACACAAGGTGGACACGTTGAAATGATTGAAAAAGTAAAAAAATGATTAGCTTATACACAGATAACTGGAGCAGAAATGTGGTAAATAAAAAGGTGAAAGTTTAGACTTCATTTTAATTAAAATCCACTGTTTCCAGACAGGATTTTCCTGGAGAAACTTATTAAAGAAAATAAACTGACTCTGACCAACGAGGAAACAAAAACATGGTGGCGGATATATATCTCTTAACATTGGAGTAGCAGTTTTATGTTAGGCTCACATTTTTATCAGATGTTCAACACAATGACAGGCACTTACATAACTCGGCTGAATTAGAAGAAAAAAACAAACAAACAAAAAAAAAACAAAACAAAACAAAACAACTATAACCTGGTGATAAAGTACAAGACCAAGACAGATAATGTCATCAAATTTCAATTTAATTTTTTTTGTGTGTTTCTAGCCCCAGTGTAGGTCTTGAGGTGTAAATGTTTAACACATTTTGTCTTTAATAAGTATTTCATGCCACTAGGACATCTATTTCACAAACTTTGTTGTGCAAAATATATCTCTACCAAGGCAACAGACAAACATACTGCACATAGGTCCAGGTCATTATTTTGTGGAAGGTTTATTTTTTGCACAAACATATTTTGCTATCTTGATAGCAACTTTGATATTTAGTCATCATTATCAGCCCTATCTCAACAGTCGACCAGTTAGGCTTCAAGAAAAAATGACAAGTTATAAATGTAACTATATTTATTTCTCAAGGATTAAAATTCACTTAGAGGTTGTTAAAGCCTCAAAGCCTCTAAAAAGGACAGTTAACTCAGTGAAAGTTATAAAAGTTGGTCATCAAAAGTACAAGGACACTTTTTGCTCAGAAAGCAAACGCAGGGAAAATGACGAGGAGAAAGAAGCCAGGTCTCAGCAGGATACAGAAGCCATCTAATGTTACAAGACAGGTCTGGACAAATTACAGTGGACAGGGCACAAAGTGATCTACGGCTGCCTTCCACTTCTTTAAAAAGTGCTTTTCAAGGGCTGCATCCCTGAGAAACTTCTGTCAGCCACAGCAAAAGAAATTGGTTAATGTGTTTGGAGGGAGAAGGAAGTGTGAAAAAGTGTGCGTCTGGTTCAGACCCAGGCTCCTCATCAGTGTCACTAATTCTCACCATGTAACCACAGACATAACTGAGACAGAGGCTAAAATGTGAACATGATTGAATGAAGATGGATGGATACTGGTAGACACAACAGGAATGCTATCATACAAAGACGGGATAGATGGAAGGAAGACGGAAATTCAAGTTTGATGGATGGAGAAATACCTGCAGTATGAATGGACGCATGATGGGATAGATGCTCCAAAAAACTGAAAGGACACAGAAGAGAAGTTTGCATAGATTGACGATGATCATTGTTGGATGGATGGATTATTGTAGGAAATAGGTAGATGATAGTCAAGACCTTAGGGTGGGCAGATGGATGGATGATAGATGGATGGATGTATAGATGGATGGATAAAGCAATTAAACAGTAAAATAATGGAAACTAGTGTTGTTGGATGGATGGATGATAATATATATACAAATAAATGATTTTTTTAAAGATAATTAACTACCTCACAGTCAATAGTATTCCATTTGTCCTTTATGGACCAATGGCAGTATACAGTAATGACTTCCTTCCATCCATTTTCATCCACTTATCCGTTCCCGGGTCGCGGGGGCAGCAGTCTCCACCCAAATCACACTGCACCGTACCAACCCCCCTAAACCTTCCTGCAGGTGGTGAGTCCACTGGAAGGTACCAACCGCCCTGACCAGGATTCTAACTCACCCAGGAGGTGAACTCTGGGGTTCCATACCAATGACAGAGACTTTGCCTCTGGGCCAAAGCGCCACTACAGTAATGACTTGATAAATGAAAATACAGGCACATGAACCTGTCATCTCACCAACAGTGGCTGTAACTGCATCAACACATAAAACTACCACCAGTAAAATACTGAGTGTACACAAAACATCATCATGGTGACATCATCTGAATTAAACACACTGTGGCAGCACAGGCACACAGTGACCAGTTGGCTTTGAAAGTCTGTGTGTGAGTGTGTTGACTGAGCCAACAACCAATACTTCCAAATCCTGCTGTTGTCGGAGGGAAAATTGACACGGAGCGGATGTGGAGCAGAAAACAGAACACAGAAAAGTAAATGTGGTGAAAAATGAAGGCAATGTAGTGGAGGAGAAGAGCAGCATGAGAAAGATATTCTCAGTTTGTGCAGCAGGTGGAGACGAGTGAAAAGATAAACAAGGATGAAGTGAAGGAGCAGAAATAAAGAGAGTCGGAGAGTGCAGCGGAGCGAGTGAGGTGACAGAGAGGGATGGGACTCCACTGAGTGAAGAAACAAAGTTAGAACAGGAGAGAACGAAGGGAAGGGTCCAGGTTAAATACACTTGCTATATGTACATATTTATAATATGTACATATTATATATTATATATAATATAAGTGTATATATATTCAGCTATGTGTTTGTTTTTAATCATCCATTTTGTGCCTTTTGTGCTCCTTCATACATTTTTTTTCCTTTTCTCCCCTTTTTATTTCAGTGTTTGTTCAGTTTTTACTTGCTTCTTAATTAATTGTCTTCTGTCTTTCTGGACAGTTTGTTAAAATAGTTTTTTGCTCTTTTTGCCATTTTTGTTTTGTTTGTGCTTTTTGCTCCATTTTTCTAATGAAACACTTGTCCTGCTTCACCTATGCCTTTCTGAACACAGCATTTCTTTCTTTTACCATACTTACCATACTACCATAAATATCTTAAATTTAAATACGAGAAAAATGTGACTGTGTAAGTTTTAACCGCCAGGCTCTTCCATGTGACCTTCTTTAAAGTTTACTTGAAGCACACAGGAGGACTTCTTGACTTTGGCTGGTTCCTGTTTTTTCCTCTTTTAAGAGAACAATTCAATCAGCACTTTCTACAAAGTTGTAATTAGAACTGTGTTTCAGGAGAGGGAGGAGGGGTCAAGCACATGACCTCTTTGTTATGGGATGGCCTCTGGTGGTCAGACAGAATTCTTATTAAATGTTGAGGAGGGGAAAAAAACTATTGTGAGTGACAAATGCTGAGTGCTGTCTTCTTCTGTTGACTGCGCCGATGTTGTCTCTTATGTCTAACAAATGTAAAAAAGGAAACTGCGTTAAGGAGCTCAGGTTTCTGCCCTCCGTTTTTATTTTAAGGTGTTTGTCTCCTCTGGCACAAATACATGGACTTGTACTGTTACTATTAGGCAATTACTCAATACTGAGCCTGTGCATTGTCTGTGCATTATTACCATAGCATGAAGCAGAAGTAGAAATAATAAAATCATGTATCAATTACAAACAGCCTCCATATTTAAATTTATATTATTAATACAACTTCAATATTTTACTAAAGCTTGCTAACCATAGTGATACAATAAACACTAGCACTATCTTTTGGCTAACCTTCAGTCAACTTCTCAGCTGACATTTAAAGAATTCTTGGCTATATATACTGTATATATTTTTACAAACTCTGGTTGATTGTAATTTATCATTTCCTTAGTCGATTTTTGCAACTTTTAAAATGTATGTTATTTAAGATAAGGCATTTCTTTAAACAATACTGAGTTATAATTGGTTTGACTCACTTCCAATCATTTCTAGCTCTGCCTTTATTTATTTTGATCTATATTTAACTATTCTACTTCAGGTAGATTTCTATTTAATACAAGCTATATGTCATCATTTTTAATAAAGAAATGGTAAATCTATACATTAGGTCATCAGTTGTTTTTATTTGTTTTATTTATATATTTTATTTATATTTAGACATTTTCTTCAATAAGTCTCATTTATTTCTAATTTATTGTTGGTGGTAAAAAGCTGGAAATATTTAATTATTGATTCACTAATCTGTATTTTAAGTCACTTTTTGCCATTATGTCTAAATTTTCAAGGGTAATCCCTAAAGATGTCATAAAACTCCTGCATATGTTAAATTACAGAAAAAAAGCTCCAAAATTGAAAACAGTTGGTAACTACTTTTAGAATCCTTCAAAGAATATAGTAACTGTTGGAATTCAGCTTTTTGAAATATGATGTATGTTAACAAACATGTTTGTAACAAACATGTTTCTAATTTTTTTTTTCTCAAAATCAATTTTGCTTTTCACTTTAAGGCTTACTATACAATTCTCTTTAGGAAACCTTTTAAATAAAAAAGTGCAAACAATTTTTCTCGATATTTTCATGCGCCCTCTATCACCTCTTCTCCCCTAAAACAAAAATGAACACTAAATGGCAGCAGGAAGTGTTTCTGACATTTAAACCGTCATCACAGTTAATGCACATTTCATAAATGTTCTCATTATTGGCTGAAAAAAAATGAAAAAAGCCTTTTCTCCTGCAGTATCTGTGATGGACTGCCAGGCCTGACGGTTTTGAAAATTTTGTAATAAAGCAGATTTTTCTTTGGGAGCATTTGTGGAGACAGAATGTGAGAGCTCTGACACATTCTGGTAATCTTTGATAATAGCATGTTGATAGGCAACTCCAAACACTGTCAGTTTTATAATTCCACTCATTAGCCTGCTTCCAAGAAGAGTAAGTGTAATTTTGTCTAATCGCTTATCGAGGCTTTGATTATATCCTTGCAAATTATGTTGTCAGCAGTTGGAATAATAATCGCTGGCTTTGATTTAAGCAGGCTGTTTCAAATCCAACAATGCACAAGATGTATTTTTCTTTCAGACAAGCTCAAAATACAGTTTTTTTTAGCAGCAGGATTAAAGTTAGCAGTTAATGATCACTTACATAGTTTCACTTAGTTTTAAATGTAAATAACTCATTAGTAATCCGATATTTACATGAACACAATTTAAGGCATTTAGTTTTTCAAACACAACATCCAGCAACAGAGATTTTGAATGTGGCCATGGTTGTTGTGTCAGACAGACTAGTCGCGAGACAAGCTTTAAGATGAACGAAGAAACATGAAGTTACGAGTGCTCAACTCAATCATTTTTACTCTGGACACTGTCCCTCACTGGGTTATTTTACCCATTTCTATAACAATAATACAAAATGTTTTCTTAATTATTAATACTTTATATTATCAACATATTTGTTTATATCTATGTTTTTGATGTTTAGATGGGGGGGGTTAATTTAAACAAATTAATTTGTTTTTAGTTATTTTTAACGGGGAAAATTTTATTGAGATACGAGTGGATCAACACACTGTTGTGTTGCTGTTGTGGAACAGAGTAAACTGGTATCGCCAGGGTCCACTGTACTAAGAAGTCGCTGAAGGACAAAAATCAAACCCAGAGTTTCCAGGTTCTTCTTAACCAATTGCTAACATCATTTCTGTATAGATGGATCTGAGGGCACTATCGTGCAAAAACAAGGTGTACCTAATAAAGAGGCCACTAGTTATATCGGTTTCAATCGTTGGCATTATCTCCATTTCACATGTGTTCATTAAAATTCTTACTTCACAGCCAGTTGTGTTTGACTGCCTGTAAGTTCCTGCTTTATTTTTTCCTCTCACTCTGCTCCTGACCTATTTTCTAAAGAACAAGTGAAAACTTCCAAATTGGTTTCAAATCTTGTTTTCTGCTCTTTGAACCTGGGGAAATTGGAAATCGTTTGGCAAGCAGAAACATACGCATGCAGTACACACAGCATCACCTTTTTAATATTGACTCGCAAGCCCTCTCCCCGTTCCCCCCATACTGTTAGCTCAGGGCTTAAACATCTCATCTCTCTGTGTTTTTTTTTTATTTATTTTTTTTCATAGATGCATTTCAAAAACACCTTTTGAATCTCTCCACATTCCACCTGCATCGCTTATTAAACAGATAAATGGATCTGATAAACTCAGAGTCACGTTGTTTGCTGGGAATCCTCAAAGCAAATCCAAACCTTGTTTATCTCCTAATCGTTCTAAACAACATCAGGACTTAATAAGCTCCACACAGTTCAAGGCAACGATGCTTATGTACCTTGGGATCAGAGCTAACACTGTAAGGAGTGAACAAGAGTTCATTTTTGTCGGGTGACATTTTCCAAACCCTCCTTTAGAGAGGAGCCCAATGTTCACAGCGATAAATCGGCATGTGCACGCACCCTAACACACTGGGCCTTTCAGCCTCTCTGAGCTGTAATGAGTTTAGGTCCCTTCCTGGCTGGACTGTGCTGTCTTGTTGTTTGATAGCAGTGTTATCCACACTCACTTGCCCTTTCTCTGAGTCTCCACGGGGCCTCGGGGACTTGGCTCGTTCTGTGTGTTTACCAATTCCCAAAACCTCGTTGAAACTCTCGGGGGCTCTCTGGGAAATTACATTCTGTAAGGTCCCCAAGACTATTTAACAGGCTAGGTGGCAATAATTGCGGGGCAGAGACAGACTATGGAGTGTGTCACGGTGCTGGATGAAAATATGAAACAAACTTTACTCAAGGTGCCTGCAGTTGGAGACTACAGTGTGGTTAATGTGTTCACACAGAGAGACTTGTATTCTTCAGTATTCTGCATTCACACTCATTTCGTGCTTATTTTATGGTGCATTTGTTCATAGAACAAATACACAAAAGTGACTGTTTTTTTAATCAACTGTGGGCACCAAAGGACAACCATGTTTCATTTTTGTCTTCAGTCACAGAAATAAATGGAAGATGTCATTGGTTCTAAAAGTGAAGCACAGGTAATAGTAGAAGTACACTTGGGGCAAACAGGAATGTTTTTATTTGAATTCATCCCTAAGGGTGCAAGTCTACTGAAAATGTGTTCTAGAACTAAGCCAGTAAACAAGCTAAGCAGTTACAGTATATGCAAAAAAATAAAAAATAAAAATGTTTGAATGTTAACAGGCAACATACAATATATGTATACAGTATATATATTTCTATATAGACAAAAACACATTTATACACACTCATACATATACATATACTTACACATGCACACATATATATGCACACTTACACAAATACACACATGAATGCAAACATACATCCATATGCATACATACACACAAACATGTAGACATCCATATATGCACCGTGCATACTGTATATACATTTAAAGATATGTATATATTTATACATCAATATATGACCATATACTGTACGCAGATATACGTATATATGCCATGTTGCCTCCCCCAGATACACACACATACACATACACATACCTCCCACACCACAAAAACAATGATACACCTCAGTAAAACTGCACTAAAAAAAATCTAAAAGCAGAATTATTTTAAGTGAGCTGAAACCCTGAGCCTGATGTTAGTCCTGCCTGATGATTTCTCCTCCCTGAAAGAGCGACCTCTCCTTCAAAAGACCATTTGATCCATTATTGCTGGACTAAAAGTACATCTACTTTAATTTGGAAGGATGAGTTTGCACATATTCTCAGGTACATTTCCTTTTACAAAGGCAGCAGCATTAGGAGAACCACTGACCCGATCCCTTCCATTTGCAAAGCTGAATATGCTCTTTAAATATGTGTGCCTGGACAGATAAATGGCTGAGTTAATCTTAGGACTCCTCACATGAATTTGGATTTCTCGGCATATAATGCCAAACGTCTGTCTCTTTGACCTATCTGTGCATTCCAAAGGGAACAATGACTGACAGACTGACTGACTGCTGAGCCCAAAAGGTAAAAGAAGACGTGAAGATGATAAAGCAAAAGGCCACGATTAGACTTCTTCTGCATTGTTTTGGGTGGGAAACGACAACGAAAAATTGGTGCTGCATAACCTGCCAGCCAGCCACCAATAGAAGGCGTTTCAGTGAAATAAGTCAAGCAAAAATTTAAGAGAAGAGATAAGGTGGCCTATTTTAAAATTAAAACAATCAGTCAAAGACGGACGCCGGGAGACGCCGGTTGTTGATTCTGCCTGAGCTCAGGCTGAATATGAATTGTGTTTGACTCATGAATTGAATGAGTCAAACACACTGGACATTAAGCCATTATCTGCTTTACAGAATGGAAATTTAATCAAGCCATCTGCTATCTGCTTTACAGAATGGAAATTTAATATTGATGCAGTATTAAAACTGTACTGATCTGTTATTTTTAGGTTATATTCTATGAGGGATTTTTACACCAGTGCAAGTCCAGAGAAGTCTAAAGAAGTTCTAAGTGTAGCTCACAGTATGAGGGCCTAAATGTGCCCTTTAACAAAGAACTCAGTCTTTTAATGTCCATTTCTCCCTCTGAATTCCTGAGGTCTGAGTGTGAAAAATCCAGCCCGTGAAAATAGTTTCAGACATGTAGTAGGATTGTCCCAAAGTTCTCACACGGTTGATACAAGGAAGAGTATTTCAATTTAGTACTCACAGATGAGTACTACCACCAATACACCTTTACGTTGGGTTTTAATAAATATGCAATGAACTGAGAGAAACAACCAAGAGGAAACTGCATTACCCAAAACATTTTTCAAATCCACACTGTTGTCACATTAGACAACATAGCCAGTACAACTTAGGATTAAATAAATAAAAATAAATATTTCTAGTATTAGAATGACATACAGTATCAGGCTCCATACAAATGTTGATATGAGTATGAAGTGAGTGCACTGCAACAATGTCAGCAGATGCTTAGACCCAGTCTGTACTGTTGCTGAGATACAGAGTCATACTGAGTGAGTCACAGTACACATACTGTACAGTAAAGAGTATCCAAACATGAACACTAAGGCAAGTACTGATGGTGGATTTTGAATAAGGTCCAGTGGAATCACTTTAAGATCTCCTCTGTGGTTTTCTGTGGTGATCAGTTTTAACAGATGAAGCTGTGTCTACTTTGCTATAACGGAGTCCTGTGTGTGACCTTATCACCCTGTCACACATTCACTATAACAAGGACGTTGATGTTATTGTAAACAACTGATACTGTTAGTCCCTTCAGCCCCACATCCTCCCTGTCCAGCTTCAGCCTAATTAAGGCTGGATTTAGATGGTGGCATTTGAGTTGGTGTGGGCCCTGAAAGCAGCTTTCTGCTAAATGACCACATCAACGTAATGATTCCTCCTCTGTGTCTCCAGCCTCCTTTCTCCTCCTCCTCACCCCTCTCCGCCTTTTGTCCTCCTATTCCCTCTCCACAGTCCATTTGGCAGCAGAGCAGTGATTGAGCCAGTGATCCATGCAGATGTGCGGTAGCCCCTCCCATTCCCCCACACACACACTATGCCGAGGCCCATCTAATTGTTATCATATTTTGTCATCTATGGTCTGTTATTTTATCCGCAGTTAGGGACGCATATAAATACCCCCCAACGTTTATTGAATGTCAAAGGCCACTGGGCGGCTGATTGATTCCGACCCGCTTTTTCGCTGATGTCAAACTGTGATTAGTTGCCACATCGCAGGAATGTTAAAAAGCTATTTTCCCTGTCAGTGGAAATACTAACTACCACTCCGAGGGGGAAAGGTGCAACTCGGATAACTGGGGAATTAAGATTAATGGGCATTTTAGGAAGGCCGCCAAAAAGTATGAGGACTCTTTTAGATACATTTAAAATAGAACCTTGGGGGAGCGGGAGGGGGCGGAGATCGTCATCAACAAAAATATTCACAGACAAGAGTGAAAATAAAAGAATAAGGGGCAGGACCTTTGTATTTCCAGTGCTGTGTTTCAGCATATAATAAGCACTTTGCTGCAGCAGGATTAATATGTACATTAGTGCTGTGTTTGTTGTCCTATTTTTCTGAAAGTATAGTTGCTACAGCTGCTTTAATAATTTAACACCAAGACTGATTGTTGCCACAACACAAATTACAAACATATCTGCATTTAAAAGTTGCACTTCTACATTGTATGGTCTTCTTTTGGCTGTGTGTCAGAGGTAGCCGTAATGTTGTGGTACCCAAACTTGTTCTGTAGCGCCCCATTTGGTAGATATTATATTGCTATAAAACTCCACTGTTAAACTGTAAATTAAACAAATGTTTTTTTAATTATTTATTTCTCCTAAACTGTACTTAGTGGTTCTCTCTTCACTTCATAAACTTTCAAAATAAAGTGTTTGGTGACTGGAATGAGGAAATAAATGAATATAGCTTCATGTGCACCAAACTTGTGCAATAGGTCTGCATAACAAAACAAAGAAGTAATTGAAATCTGCAGGTTCAATGTTATTTCTGCAGTGACTTTAAGAAATAATAACAATGCATGTGGCCTAAAACCAAACCCAGCCATCCATCCATTTTCATCCACTTATCTGTTACCGGGTGGCAGGGGCACTGCTCAGCAGCAGTTTACCAGTGCCTGAAACCTGTAAACTCAGCAGCATCAGCAGACATGCAGCAATAATTTAAGACATTAAAACATATTTTTCAGATTTTTAGGACACAACAAGAACTAAAAATAATATCACAATAAGCTGCTGCATCTCAGAAGAAGTAAAGTAAGTGTGTATTTCTTTTGAGAAGCCAAGTACAAGGGAGCAGTCGACACATTTCCTTTCCACTGCTTTGTGTGTGTTCAGACTGACTGGCTCAGTGACTACGTGGTAAAAGCAGAGAAGCCTAGGGAGCAGCTGTTCTCTCTGTATATGACAGCTGATGAAAGCAGAGATGGACACTCTCCTTGCGGCAGAGAAGGTCCATCACCATTCTGGACAGCTTCGTTTCTTCAACCTCGCTCCCTCTCGGGCCCTCTCCATCTTTGGCAATGCCGTTAAGGCCAATCAATTGTGAAGTGCTGCGACAAAACACGGGGCGAGCACAAACTTCAGTGAGCTATTACCTTATCGCATGCCCACGCAATGCTGTCTCATCATGTCTATGTGCGCATGGCCATGTGAGAAGAAGACACATGACATTTAAGAACACGGACTCAGGAGCAGAGCATAAGTGTGTAATGGCTGCCTGTAGAAATCCAAACGCTAAATCTGTCTGTGTGTGTGTGGTCACTTGAAATAGACTTTGTTAACTGCTGTCTACCACTCCTCATTAACTCCTACTCAAACATTTACATCCGCTCTTGTTTAATCTACAGTTTTTTTGTAACAGCTTGTTGATGAATAGGATGCATTATGGATTGAAATCTCATTAATTTTATAAATTAAGTGTTGAAATTAAAACATTAATTCAGCCTCAGGTAAAACAATTGGAAGGCAGTCACACACCACTCTGTCACAGATACAAGTCCGTGACAATTCGCATCAGTTCAATACAAAAATGAATTGCGCACAAGGCATATGGAGTAGGCTGCGTTATCTTAAAAAGTCAGGGGTCATACCATCAGACTACACACTAGATGGCGGTATTCACTTACAAACGTTAGTTGTGACCCACTTTTAAGCCAACACTTAGCCCTGAGTGGCATTCAGGTGTTCAAACATAAGGTGGAAAAATCTTCTTCCACAGACACAAACAGTGATTTACAGTTTTTGTCAAGAAAGGCACTCTTTTCAGTTGATATTTTTTGTATTCATTTGTTGTTTGATGCATGGTCAGTTATCAAGGTAAATTAGACCAGAGCAGTTTTTAACTTTTAATAAGAGCAGATATATGGTGATGTGCAGGGATTCTGTAAAGAAATGTGCTTTTTAAAAATTCTGTTATTTAAAATAACAGCTACAGTTTATTAGGAGCACAAGACCATTTCAGTTGGTAGTGGTATCTTGCATAGTTTATAGTACAAATATTGGATCACTCCATGCGGTCGTTGATTGTTTAAGAGAAATCGGGATAAAATCCTGTTGTGAACAAAAATGAGTGAACCATATTGTATCTTTAGTTGATTGTATTACAATTGCATTACATTCCTAGGTGTACTTGTAAAATGTACTTGTAAAAAAAAAAAGATTTGCCAATGAAATTTCTTCAGAATACTTTCTTTAACTTTCATTTTTTTCAAATGATTACAAGCAAAAAATATTTGCAATAAACAAAAAACAATTTACTACAGTTGGGAAGTCCAAAAAAGCTGAAATCTAGCCAAAAATGTTATTTTAAAATCAAAATAACATTTTTCATATCACTAAACCACTAGTTACTAGTTTATGACTTAGAATTTCAGCCCTGGCCTTTAACACAACAACAAGCAGTTTCCTTGGAGGGTAAGCCTGTGGCCAAAAAGCCTTGTTCAACCTCTTCAGATTTTCAGTTTTCTCCAGGAATGTTCATATTTAACTATTCTTTTCTTTGCATGCTTTTCAATAGTTTTTTTCTCTCCACAGATACTTTGTGGAAAGCGTTGCTTTCATAACTTCAGAAAAATGAGTCCATCGTCTACATCAGATCTTTACAGCATTGGTGGATCCACAGCTGAAGAACACCAGAAGAAGAAAGAGCCCAATTGTGCTTGGGAGGATTTTTTTTCTTCTCACTGTAATAAGACCGAAACTCTTATGCTCTGTAGAGTAGGATGAAAATAGACGCGAGCAAGACAGAGACAAACTTTAATCCTTTTTTTATTCTTATTTTTTTTTTAGTTCCTCTTCCGTTACATACTGCTCTCAGTAGGAAAATGTCTGGGGGTATAGGAATGTGGGATTTGAAAACCTATATCTGCTCTTTGAGACAGAACTAGATTCCACTCCTCTTTTTGTGCGTTTCGCTGCAGTCATAAATTTTGCATGTGGGAGCGTGAAGAATTATTTTCCTATTGGGCGAGACCTCAGCTGAAACCTCTTTACGGTGCTGTGCCGAGAGAGGACAGCTGGGGCTGCTGTTAACCAGCGCAGCAGAGGGTCACCAGCTGCTCGGAGGGTAGGGAGGGCATTTGTATGTGGCGAAAGGCGTAGCGTGACCACAGGATATCTGTTCAGAGCATACAGCAGCAATGCTGGAGGTGCAGAGCATCGGCATGGAGTTGGTATTCAAAGCAGCAGGCTCTAATGCATTGATCCATGAAGGTACAGGCTACACAGACAGAGAAGCACATGACTATAAATCCACAGACTGCAAGCTATTAGCTGGTAATAACACTGGTGAGAGACGGTGTACCAGACTGAGAGTCTGAACACAACAATGTTGGGTTTGTTCCCACAGCTTTAAACACATCTACCAGCACAAGAGGGATGTATTTGTGATTATCCTTTTGATTTTGCATAACATTTGAAAGACAACCCATTGAAATAATCCTAAATACTTTTTTTATCAGGTTGCTATAAATCACATGCATGACACAAGGTGGAACTTTAACAAAAGGTTTTGATTATCTCGCTCTCTCTCTCTCTCTCTGTTACTGTTACCTAATATAAATTCCTTTCTCCCTGTGTAAATTTCAACTGTTAATTTAATGGTCTTTGATAACTCGTGCCAGTTTTTGCTGTCATATTGCCTAATATTAAGGTATTTCAAACATCAAATTCTATTTTATTGGCTTTGCAATGCTAACTGACATTAATTTTAGCAATTATAGCATGTTTTCCAATTATCTAAACATTTCCCTAAAAATTTAATATATTTTAATTATTATAACTGATCTATTTCTAAGTTTGTTTGTATCGATTCATAGACTATTTGGGCTAACCTTTAATTTTATATTTATTTTTGCTGCAAAATCCACCTATAAAGATTAGAAAAAAGGTGATGAATATTGAGATTAGCAAAGAAAGCCACAGTATCCTTGGTGATCCTGCCTTCAGATCTTTGACCTGTCTACATCCAGCTTCCCACAGGATCATTGGAAATGAAAGACATTTATTTCTTTTACAAAAAATGTCACTCGATTAAAGTGTCCGTCAATGGGGTGGGAATATGTTGATCCATGGATGTGCCAGGCTCAGGGTTTTTAGTTTATGAGCACACAGAAGAAAATGCCCAATTCTTTGGCCACAAATTCCCTTGCAGCTCCCACTCATCTCCCACCCACACCACCCAGCCTCCCACCCACCCATGCTGGATTTATCACAGGCAGGTAGCACCTGACACAGAGGATTTACTCAGGAGGGCTCAGCTGCACTATGTGACCTGAGTGAAAATAGTCTGAGTGTGAAGGTGTGGAAACTTAGAAATAGTTGAGAAGTGGGAAACGTGTAAAACAGTTTTCATAGAAATGTAACTCTAATAAAACTGTTAACAGCAGGATCCCATTAAAAACATACAAAAGGTGACAGTTTTCTATACCTTGCTATACTTCAGCATCAAGTCATACGCAACAGTAAAGATTACTTTGTAACACACTATATACAACCTACCAAATACCGTATGTACCAAAACAAACTGGCCTCTTTAATACCTTTCTGTAAAATACTACATAACATAACATAACATAACATAACAAAACATAACATAACAAAACATAACATAACATAAGAGTGTATTGTCTCCAAGTGGCGACATACCAAACTGAACCACACCACGTTTATCAATACTATACTTTTTAATTCCATACACAACACTACACTGATGCAACATTCAATGCACAATACATAAGGTGAATTAGCTCAAATAAAAGAGCAACTTTTATAGAGCCACATTCCCTTTGTCAACTACACTTTGTTAGACTAAGGTTTACCATAAACTCTACTCACCAGGGCTTGACACCAGCATCCGAGAACAGTTTTATATAGAAAATAAAGCACTGTATATACAATTGCATAGATTTATCTGTTTTACTTTAAAGTCCTCTAAACTCTTACTTAAATCTTAAAGCATGTCAATGGCTTGTTTTAACCATTGGCGTGGATTTTTTAAAATAACTTTTTAAAATAATTTTTAACATTTTTCATTATTTGAATCTCATTCTAAATATTAACATGCATAGTTTTACATTTGAACAAAGTTTTTTTCTCTTGCTAAAAGAACAATAAAACACAAACACAAAGAAAAAAAAACCAACAACAACAAGATTCCCTGGTGACAAACTTACTGAACACTTAGTGAACACAGAAACCTGAGATGAAGAAAGAAAGAAAAAAAAAAAACCTCCCGGAACTGAGATGTAATCTTGTTCAAAACACTCCAACACATGGAGACTTTCTGACAAAAGCATTGTGGGAGCACAGACAGTACAGGAGGCGGGATAATTGAGCGGAAAACAATGAGAACAGGTGTGGGTAATCAGAGGAGTGGGAATTGAAGCGAAGAAAAACAAGACAAGATGGGAGTCTCAGAGTAAAACAGGAAACTATTGAGACAAAGTACAGGTGGAAATAAACCACAAAGTAAAGCAGAGACTAATATAAACAACATCAATAAGAAGAAAGTCCAAGAAGAAAAAAAAAGAATCTGAACAACAGAAAACAACCCTCAGTGAAGTGGGGGGTCAAGCTATTTTCATTTCTTCTATCATGTTCTCCATAATGGCTACAGTACGGTAGTGATTTTACAAGACAACACATTTTTCTGTTGTTTATGACAAACTGAAAAACACAGAGTGCATCCTGACTGGTATCACATGAACCATGTAGTACTACCAACAGACAGGTAATATTCCTTTAGGTACTCCTGTACTGGATGTTCTCTCCACTGTCAGCACACGGACTCTGCTCTACTGCACCGTCACATCACATGACCCTCTTTGTTTTCCAAACCATGTTCTGGATTTTCCTGTTTTCTCTGACTATACTGTACAAGTGTAACATACTCGTATCAGAAGTACAGGCAATACTGTCCATACAACAACAGCTGTACTACATAGCAGTGTATTCAAGCTGTCGAACGGACTGTAGCCTGATTATTACTGCTGAGAAAATCTTTGGAAGCACAATGAAGAGACACAGTACTGACTAACACCCACCAACTCTATGAAGCTAATGTAGTGACACCATTGAACAGTTCTGTTGACATGTTTCAACATTAAGACATCCATTTGGGTTTGTCACGAATAAAAACACAAGTGAAACACATGGATCCAATCTGCTATTTTGTGTCTGTTCTGTTCCAGCATTATAGAGGGGACAACATATTTGATTCATATTGCTTTGTCTTGATTAATCCACAGGTGTCCTGTGGTCATTCAGATTAAAAACAAAAATTGTTGGACAGCCCTGTTCTTAATTCAAAGTGCAGCTTGATTATATTTAAAAGAACTATTTTCTATTTCTTGATAGCAACAGAAAGGTTTGTACTACTTATTTTGAATATGCACATATAGTACAAGGCTTCACCGACCACCATCTATAAATACTTTGCACCAAAACAATTCAGAAATGAAGTTGAGGAAGTATAATCAAAGTAAAAAGACTGCATATATTTGAAAAGGTGGGAGAAGAGTAAAAATAACAAATTATCCTAATGTGGTGAAAAGCAACGGTCTGTGCAAATTTTATAGTTAAATTGCAGAATGTTGTATCACAATCTTAGTGAAAGTTCAACATGATCTGTAGGTACAAGCTCATGTATTGATTACCTATTAGCATTACATAGCAATATTTAAATATTTATCATAATTGCAGGACAAACAAATGTACACTGACTATTTGGCTGGGTAAAGGAGGAGTGAAAAGCTGAACACGTGTTTCAGTGTGTTGATCGTTTTGCTATCACTCTCACTGCAGCAGCAGCAGCAGCTGCAGCAGCAGCAGCAGCAGCTCACTCTGTCTGTCAGTCCTTGTGCTGTGCTGCCCTCAATCAAAGACACTGATGTTTATTCCTGAGGGGGGAAAACATGATATTGTGCTTGTGAAGAAGTGCAGATATGGAGAATGTTGTATGTTAGTTCTCACTGTAACTAGTATTGAATGAATGTTTGTATTGAAATATTTGAAAGAATATATATATATCAGTGTGTGTGTGTGTGTGTGTGTGTGACGCATGCAGACAAAGAAAGGATATTTTGGTAATCAAGATAATCTGAAAAAACAAACAACGAACCAAAAGCTGGGAAGGTACTAAGAATAAGTACAAAAGCTAACTTCACCAGACAAAGGGAAAGCTAACCAAGAAACTTGCTAAAAGGTAGTTCTATTAATCTGAAAGTTAGTTAAATTCAAGTATAAAATCTCATATTTGCCTTTTCCTGCAGGTGTAGCAACTCTTCTGGAATGGGATTTGTAAAAATCATTTGTTTATCATTTATTACTTGCTGAATATGTATAACTGCTGTTTTTGGTTAGATTACAATCAGCAGCTTTAGTCTGCTGTGTCAACTCTGTGTATAGTTGCCCATAAGGGAGCATGAGGCAAGAAGTGTCCACTAGGTTGCAACGTGCAATTTCATCCCTAGATGCCACTAAATCCCACACACTGCTCCTTTAAAAAGTGTTTGCGGACTGAAACTGGAGTCGATCTGCTAGTTTAAGGGGTAACGCAGTTAAAAACATAGTACGTGTCAGCTCCCCAAACACAGATTTGTGTCAGACGTATTTAAACGAAGTATGAATGTCACTGTTAAACCTCTTACACATCGCTTACACTATCTCAGGCGTCACCAGCGCATTAAAAATGTAAGAAGTCTTTACACTGTTGCAAAAAAAACAAAACAAAACAAAAAAAACCAGCTTTGTTAAACAGAGCAGGATGCTGTGGGTTCATGCTGCACATTGCCTTCAAGTGTTTTCTAGTAGGAGAGAAGTCATTACAGGGGCTTACACCATCATTTTATCTGTCCTCATTGTTCCTTTTTTATCCCCGTGTGCCCTCAGTCATTCACCTGACTGACTCCAGAGAGGAAGGAGCAGCAAGAACAGTTGTGTCTTTCTGCTGAACTCCAGCTCAGGAATTCACACGTGATTAGAGAAGCAAGTTCTCAGGAAGCCTGAAAAATCCAAACTCACAAATTATCTGTTATTTTTCCTACCTGGCAGGGGAGTTTGTTTGACAATTTCTTCTCCCACATCAGCTGAAATAGCCTTAATGTGGAGAATCACTGCTTGGCGCAGAGTCAGGGCTTCCTATGCTACAGCCTCCCACTCTTTGTCTGAGCCTGCTGTATGTACACGAGTGCAAACGAGAGCAAGGCTGGCTGGGTATAGGTGTTAAGGAGCTTTTATTGTTTGTAGGACCTGTAAATGCATTTAAAGTCTGGCTGCAAAGCATTTAATGAGAAAATGATCATAATAAAGAAGGAAACAGGAAATAGATTCTTATACAATAAATATAAAATGCCCATTGTTAAACAGATTATATATATATATACACACACTTTTTAGAACTTTATTACCATTTGTCCAACTTCTTCTACCTAGGTCTTACATAAATGATTCGACCCATTATTTAGTCATTCACAATTTTCAAAACGTGCATAAAATTCTAAAATAGGAATCAAATCACACCAAACCTCCTTGCCTTAGCTCTGAAATGAGCTCTGCATGTTGTCTATGGCTGAATGCAGCTTTGTGAGTGAAGCCATGAGGTGGAACGAGGGGGACAGGGAGGGGGTGTTTTCCAGTGTTAGACCCTCGACTGCTGCTTATTCTTCCCGGCCCTTGTGTGTTAAAGGTAAGTATTAAAGATAAGTGGCTTTGCTTGATTACCATTTAATAACGTAGAGGTGTCATAATTAAATTTCCATCAATCACGCTCCTCTGCCTCCAACAAATGTCGGAATCATTTGAATCATTATGCAAATGAATAAGTAATATTCCCTGGAATAAATTGGGCTATTAAGCAGTGGTACCAGCTCTATCTGTGCGTGTTTGAAACACACTCGTGTGTGCAAATGTGTCATGCAAGTGCAACACCTGCACTTTTTTCTTGTTAAGCTTTAGGAACATGGGCCGCCGCCGTGCAACGGGCTTGTAGCACCCAGTGAGCTGTGAATGTCAAACAAAGCAAGAGGGAAGAAGAAATGTTGGCGAAATAAGTAGCAGTGAGGAAACATGGTCTTCTGCAACCTTCTTCATTAGGACAAGAAAAGCCTGAAGAGGAAAAAAAAAACCAAACAAATTATACAGTCTTTATGGTTAACACATGGTCATCAGAGCTGAGAAACTTTCAATGCTGCTGTCTGACGGTTTCACACAGAAAACAGGAGGAGGAATATCAATAGTCAGATATGAACGTCGACAGACACCTCCCTTTAAAAAGCCTGGTGGCGGGAGCCACTCAATATTCATTGATTACAGACGCCGCAATGGAGAGAGAGAGAGAGAGGCCTGATGCTTGGTGAGAACGCTCCTCATCGAGCTCCAGTTGTTTTTTCTAACCCTGAGAATTAGTTCCTTTGTCTAAAAGGCAATTTATTTTGGAGATAAAAGAGCCTGTGGGGTAATCCACGACCTGCCGCAGCCTTTTGCTGTTGTTTTGTGTTGTGATTTTGTCTTTTACTCACACACTCGGGGTGTAAATTAAGTCGAACGTGCGATCAGCTTGACCCTGATTGGTTCCAGTCTTCCTCCGAGGTGTTGTGGGTAAAAAAAAAGGGAAACATCCAAAGATGAGGGAAGCAGGCAGATAAGCAGATTTAGCTGCTTTCAGGTAAAGGATTTGCTCTGTGTCTGTGCTTCAAATGTTTCTTTTCAAGTTCAAATGTGCTTGAGAACAGGAGGGTAAAAGTTCAGACTTGCTGTGATACAAACTCTATTAAAGTATGCGTGAATTCCTGAAATACTGCTGGGTCCTGATGGTGCTCTGAGCTAATTAGGCCTCAGAACGCATGTGTAACAGTCCATACAAGTAAACAATACTGCATCCCTAGTACTTACTTTTAGTACTTTTTTTAGTACTTTTTGCTGTCAACAAGATCAACAATTATCTACAGAACTGGACATAGAGTTTGTTACTTTTTTCACAGTATTGCGAACATAAGGCAATGTCTGATCACACTATTCACTCATTTAGTACAGATCTGAAGCTATGAGGTTGCATATCGTACATATCTTAAAGGTAAAGACTGCATAGTTTAGCATAAAACTGTAACTTTCTGATGTAAATTCTTCAATTTAACCAAAAAACCTAACCTGAACTCCACATGTTTCAATACAATAAATTGCCTGGCAGACAAGAGAACTCATTCTCAGGGTTTGAAAAACCAGCAGCTTTCCTTCAAAAGTTCCTCCATGTATCTTGGTCCTTAATCCTCCTCTTGTAAGTCGAACAGACCAGATGCTGAGGTTTTGAGCCAAATGGAGTTTTCAATTGTTGAGTATTACAGCTGTAGTTGTACTGTCAGTTTATACTAATGTGTGAATGTCGGTAGGTGAAAGGTGTAGTTACATAAATACGAAAAGAAAATTAATTGTCAAGTTCATATACTGTATGTGTCTACACATTGAGTCACCAACTAAAATGAATTTGCAATTAAACACTTTGCTAATTATATAGTGCTACCTCATAAAGACTAGATTGGTCATAATTAATCAAATCTCCTGTTAATGATGTAGTCTTTTGAATCAGATTACACTTTTTTATCATTATGTTAAGCTTCGCTAACCATGAAATCTTCTGAAGTTGACAATCACATACTGTCCCTCAATTTCAAATAACAAGAGAAGGAATTTGTCAAAAGAAAAAACAAACAAAAAAAATTCAAAAAGACAAAAGTCCAAAGTTCATTGTACTACAGCAGGCTAGTTCACATGTTTCCATGGACACAAGAGTCCAGGTTTGGTCAACCTTATTTTCAGAAGTCATCTGAGATCAGGGGCTTTCTATTCTCTCTTAGGTCATCCCAGGCTCTCTTTAGGTCTTTTCAAGTGATAATATAAAGCTGCCTTATTCAAACCACTTTCATTTCCAACATATAAATTGCAGGGAGCAGCTCACAGTGAGGGTGAAGGAGAAGGAGGGCAAGCTCTGCCCAGCAGGGATCTTCTGCAAGAGAGATGAAATTTAGCTTTGTCTTTTCTTTGATTATATCGCTGGATGTCAGCTCTCACTCAGCGGCCGCCAACTGTTGGCTAGTCAGCCGCTCTGCTTGCAGAACTCATGATATGAGAAGGAAAAAAAGAAAAAAAATTGCACAAGAAACTTTTTTTTCTGTCTTTCACATGACACTTTTCCTTCTGTCTTATCAGCCGCTCAGCGTTTCAAAGTGAAGAATCCGATGCTTTCACATGAAAGGAGGAACTTTCACACCTTCCACCTGCTCAGCGTCTCTGTATTATCTCTGCTGATTGCCTCTCCTGCCATCTGCTAGATTAATTGATCAAAAAGGCCCGGAATGTTTCTCAGCATTTTGCGTGATTGAATTTTGGGGACAGCTGGATCTTTCATAGTTTTTTTTTTTTTTTTTTCAGCTCTTCGGTCTCCTTTGCCACTTTTCATGCACTCCTGTCTGGCTCTCTCTTTGTCCCATCTTTTGCATTGTCACTGCTCTCTATTTTAACACCTACACATATGTGACAGTGTCTAAGAGTATATCACACAAAAAGAAAATGAAGAAAATATGGAGCAAGGGTAAAGAAGTACTTGCAGGGAAGCAAGAAATAGTTGAAAGTTAAAACTTTCACCATGAAAAAGTCACTTCACCAGATCATTCAAAAGCAACCAATATGCTCGTTATCAACAGTAATAATTGTTCCCAATGACATGTTGATGCTAATATAGCTGGATAGTAGGTGTTATTGGATCTGTTTCTGGTTTGTGTGGACATTACCGACTGTCTAGGAAGACAGATGTCCTCATAGTCAATCAATCAATCAATTACTCAAGCAGTTTAGTAAAAGTCAACTGGGCTGTCTTGGTTTCTAGGAGTCCCTTCACCTCTCTATCCAAGAGTCTTCTTTAGTTTAACTGACTAGTGTCTACACACAACAGACTATGTGCCCCCTGGTGTCTGACTTCGTTGTTTGCTGTGTCGAGTTCTGGGAAGAGAACTTGGGACATAGTTATAGGAGTCTTAATCTGCCGCCTCCTCCTCTCCAGGCAATCGTAAACAGCTACCTTCAAACTATCTGCCTTGTCTGGCAAGAAACCTCTTAGATGAGAGGTGAAATGTCTAGAAAGCCAGGGGAGTACAGGTGTGTTTTACCAAACTGCTATGGATAACTCATTATTATTTCTGGTAGATTTTTTTAAGAGCAGTGACCATCAACTGGTGGCCCGTGGGCAGAATGCAGTCCACCGCAACCAACCAATCCAGCCCACAAATGGATTTATTTAAGTCTAGGAAAAGTCTGGCCCTTTGACAAATATAGTTGATGATCCCAGAGTTAAACTAGTCAAAATAAGTGGTCTGAGCTGCTAGTTGTTAAAAGGACATAATGACAGCTCCTGTAGGATTCTTAAACTGTGGCAGTGGTTAACAAATAGGAGGGTTTGGGGCTTCTTTGGGACTAAATATGTTTGGCTTCTAGCTTACATTGAGAGGAGTGTGTTCTCTACCATATTTTATTCCCTACAAGAACAAATGCAGTGTTGGACAATAAGTGACAGTACAGCACTGTTCCATTGTCAACACCTTGTCTCTTCTGATTCCAAACTTTTTGCAGAACTTGCTCGTTTGACACCACGGCAGCGACGTATGCAAATATTTTTCATTTATTCTTCTGGTTCCTTTCAAGTCTTGAATACACAACACGTGCCAGAACAAAGGCGACATCAACGGATGTATCAAAGTAAACAAAAACGTATGCCCGTCTGGATGTCAATTTGCAAGTGAGAATCAAGGCGAGGTCTTGAAAACTGATTTGTTGACGGAAAAATCAACCCGCTCCATCAAGCAGCTTTGGAGTTACGGCTGAGGTAAGGGAGTGGGTGAAATTAAGTGCGACTGCGTCTACGTGAAGATGTCAACTCAGACTGTGATGTTGGGGGGTGGGGGTGGGGGGAGAGTGGAGAGATGAGGTTGAAAAGTCATCCATGAATACGACTGAAGCTGATGGTAGTACTGTAGTGCAAACATGTATGTAGTAAGGACAGAAATAGAAACAAATAAGGGTTGTGCATAAAAAAGGTCAACTTTCAGAGATCTCTGTTTGTTTCTGTGAGCATGGGAAGAAAAGTTAAACAGACAGAGATGGGTGAGAGAAGTAGGGTTAGAAGGAGAGCCAGGGTGGGGGAAGAGGGAGCAGAGAAATGCAATCAGTCTGTGTATGGGTTTTCTCCATAGTAAGGATTTGGGTCACTTAAAGAATAGGGCTGATTCAGCAACACTGCCGCCACCGCTAAACTTAATCTACTGAAAGTCCTGCAGGCAGATACAGAGTAAAAAAGAGCGGGGGGGGGGAGGGGGGTAGTGAAAGAGCGAGAGATGGCAAATGGGAAGAGAAGGGGA
>NC_024307.1:25124748-25127949 GCF_000523025.1 Cynoglossus semilaevis | reverse complement strand
GGGGGGGGGGGAGGGGGTTAGTGAAAGAGCGAGAGATGTCAAATGGGAAGAGAAGGGAAGAAGGAAGCACAGGGAGGTAGTGGAGAAGATGAAACAAGGGGGGAGATAAAGCCATAGATACAGGCAGGAAGGTAGAAGGCAGGGACGGGGAAGAGAGTAGGGAGGCAGATTGTAGCGGTGAAGAGATTTATCAGAGTAGTCGGCAGGAGCTGAAGAGAAGATGGAGGAAAACAAAGCGGAGAAGGAGGAGCAGATGCTTCTTCCTCCATCTTCTGATGTTAACCCCATGTCAGAAACAGCAATGTGGTGAAAAGAAATCAGTTCTTGTGGTTAGGGCAGAAATCACCATCAGTTGATTTGGACATTTATAAGGCAAGGCAAGTGTTGACTGCAGTGCATTACATGTACAAAGAGCATTAATGGCATAAAAAAGAGAAGAACTGTGATGATGATGGAACTGAACTTTATAACAGATGCCAATCAAATGACTAGGCTGGTGGGAAAGTGCATTTGTGCAGAATATCACACAGGTTTCACAAAACATCATGCAGAGAGGCTGAGGTGATCAAGTCTACATCTGCCAGCAAAAGTCCTGGTCTTAATCAAGGGAAGAAACTCAAAGCCAGGTCTGAAATCTCAGTCTTCTCAGGAAGCAGCATTAATTCAGTCATCATCACTGTACATATTGAAATGTCAAATGAAAACACAGTCAGTTAAATTGGACTGCGGTGCAACTTAATTGACAGCATTTATTTTTTTTACCTTTATCAGCCATCAGGAAGGACTGCAGCCCGCTGTGTTTCCTGGCACTTAACTCACCTGTTTCCTACTTTATGACAGAGGAGGGCTCATTACATTCCATCCATTTTAGTTTGTGTGAGCTGAGCAAAAAATATGTCAGACAGTAGCACTCACTTTTGTGCTTCTTTATACAGTGATATTAATCACCAACCCTGTCATATCTGAGATTTTTGCCACTTCACTACATCCATGAATGTTCTCTTATGTCCTTCTCTTCACTGTGTGCTTGCTAACTCTAGCTTTCCTCCTTAGACTGATGGACATTATTTCTCTTCAGAACATTTGAGAACCACATAAACATTCTTGTTTTTACCCATGTGCTCTACCACCCCCAAGTACTTTGCTGCCACTCCTAGACACAGGAGAACCACAGTTCATCCTTGTAACATTAGCATATACTTCCGCTAAATCCACCAGAACAGTTAAGCACCTCCAGACTATTGCAATGGCACTAGTTTTGTTTTCCAGGGTAATATTTTCTGATGAAAAACATGTCAACTGGACCAGCTGCCATTTACTTCACCATCCTCTCAAAAGGCCTTAGAATTAGTACAATATTAACATATTAACAAAGTAAAGCCCTATTTGGATTAGTGTCAAAAATCAGTGGCACACTTAAATTTGAAATTAATACTGATTTCCATTGAATTGACCTGCACTGCAGAAGGGCACATTTGTGATGCCAAAATTTTGGTTCCACCAGCTTTAGATTATCTAGAAGTCACACATTCAATGACAAGGTTAATTGTCTCATGACGAGGTTAACTGGCTAACATTTTGCAATTCTGAGGGAAGTGGTTAGAGAGAATCTTCTCCGTGAGAATCTGTGGTAACAGTAGTCTTCCTCATTAGCAAATAAAATTAAAAACTGAACAAGGGAACAGAGAAGACCAGCGTGTAATGAAATTGTACCTTCCTCTTTTTTCTCTGACTCATTCGCTCCAGAAGTAAACCTTCCTCACTGTTAAACAAACCTTGTCTTCTTAGATTCTTCTCACATGAAAATGTCATGACATCTACGTTTAGTTTAATTTCTACACCACTAGATGGCAGACACACTCTGCCCTGATACAGTTCTTCTCCCTCCCTGAGCCTAATGGCATGTGGCGGCTGGTACCTGTGAGTAATGCTGCAGGAAAATACGTTCCATAACCTATTGTTCTTATTATAAAAGGGGGGTGGAACATACATAAACAAAACAAACTACACAGAGGAAGTGCCAAAGCAGAGGTGAAGGAGGAGTTGAGGGGGGAAGCAAGTGACAACAGGGGCGAGTGCTGAGGGTGAAGCTTTGTGCGGTCCAACCTCTTGACAGGAGGGTGGGAGGGTGGGGTGTGGGGAGGGGGTGAAGAGGAGAGCAGTCTGCTGATGTAGCTGGATGTGTGTGTGCACACAGAAACATACATGTATATACAATCACACACTCACATACACACACAAGAAAACACAGACAAAGTGAAGACATGGGCTGTATATTTTCAAACCAAATTCTAAGAAACAAAAAGTTTGTCCACTTCTTAAAACACTTTAAAAATTATCTAAATTTGTCTGGTATTGGTTTTAAATCTATCTTTCTTATTTTTACTTTCATAGTACAAAAGGTTTTTGTGGTGTCATAAATATGTAAATATGTTTGTCAAGAAAACAAATTAATAACCAGTCACACTTTACTGAAAACTATATTTCTGCTATGGTGAGACAAAAGAAAAAGAAAATAAATATTGTTCTATTATAACATATTTTCCTTTCCACGTAAACTAGAGCCCTCCCTTACACTTTAGGAGCAAACCAAAATCTTACTATATTTAAATAACATTTTGTGATTGATCAGGCAGCAGGTTCAGAGGGTATTGAAAAATATGTATATAAATGTCAAAGGTGGAAACTGCTGCTGAATGTACATGACTTTAAAGGCTGGAGCTGTATTACATTAGAAAACGCTGAAACACAAGCATCTGTCCATTCAAGCACTTTATTTTTCTGTATTTGATGAAATTTTACCAACTTTTATGGAAAGGAAGTTTGTATTTACAGCACAGAGTTGGTTCGTGCATCCTGTTCCGCTCCACTATATCTGTTCCTTCTAATGAAACCATTACCCAGGGCTCAATACACAAATCAATACCGAGGTTAAGACCCCCCAGTCCCCTGCCCCAACCTTAAATGAGCTGGTGTGTGTTCTGTTAGTTCTGAAATTTGGGAGAAACTTGCTGCAATTTGTCCTCAAGTAAAAAAGTCAGTCCCCTGTGAAGCTAATGGGCTGCAATTAGACGCGGCTGATGATGACGAGCCGTGAATAAATTTAGCAAATATTAGAGAGAAATAACTCTCTGAAAAAGTGTCCATGAAATCTCTCTCTCACATGCACCTACACAGTAAATAAAACAGAGTTAGCTGTAA
>NC_024307.1:25082363-25124713 GCF_000523025.1 Cynoglossus semilaevis | reverse complement strand
GAGGTCCACAGGAAGCACATGGATCAATCAGCATGAAGGCTACATCTGAAATTCCTGGCTGCAGAGTGGATGCACATATTTGTGTTGTTTGGTGTGTGTGTTTGTTTGGGTCTAACAGCACAGGGTGTAGTGAAGCAGTGTGGGTTCTGTGTTCACAAGAACCTGGAGTTCTGCTAACATCGCACAGTGAAAATACAGGAGGTTGACTTTGAGTTTGTGTCAAGTTTCCCATAATTTAATGAACAAAATGAAGCTACAATCGCTGAAGAAGTCAAACTATGGACAAGCTGTGTACATTAAAGGTAGTAAGTCATACTAGGGCAGTTATACTACAGGTCCAACCTAAACAATATGTAACTAAATGGTTAGTTTTAAAGTAGCTAAGAGTTGGTTTAACTACCAAAGCATCCAAGTAAAGGCCAGGTGTTTATATGAAATTTCTAGCTAAGAGTTTTTCAAAAGATGGCTAACCATAATCCACAGCAGACAAGTAAAAGTTCATCATGTAACAACATGTTAAAATGCATGACTAAAGGCAAGTCCTGAAGAAATACTGGAATATTAACTCCCCAAAAAGTTGACAAATAGGAATCAATTAGCCAAAGATGTTGTTAAAACTTACATTACCAATTAGCTTAGCTGGTATTTAGTCAAAAATTACAACATACAAACTCTAATATAAGGAAATAATTAAAGCTTAAAAACTGCTCCAAACTCTACCAACCCTGGCTTGGAAATTATTCTATCCAATATCTACCAAAAGCACAACAGTAATGTTACATTAAATTATACTTTTATAAAGTAGCAGGAATTAAAACTAGGAAATTAAAAATGCTTTAATTGTTTGATTAAATAAACCACCATACCTAATAAATTAACTGTCAAATGTGCATCCATCAGTTTGACTAGCTCATGTGTGTATTCTAGCACAGAAAACAAAGCAAAGAGATGAAAACAGAAGGGCTGCTATTGTCTCTGCCACACCTCATCATGGAACACACACCACCACCTCCCTCCATCCTTCATGGTCTTCCCTCTGTGCCTCACACCACCATCTCTGCCTTCATCCTACTTTTTTATTCCCTAATGAAAAGACAGCACACTTTTCCTTGTTTACTTTGTGTCCTGTCCCTGTTGCTGGCTGAATGGGCTCCTCCCAGTGGTGGGCCCCTAATGATGTAATTCGTTCCTGTACTGAGGTAACATGCTAATGTATCTGTACTTTACTCAAGTCTTTCTATTTGGTGAGATTTTATACTTTGACTCCACTACATTTTAAAAACCTATCATTCATTTTTATCAAAGGAAATCAAATAATCAAGTCACATAACACACTGTAAGCACACCAATCAGGGCTCAGCGTGCGATGAGCTAGCATAGCCTGCCAGAGCAGGAGTTTTGATGTGGGAACAATAAAAGGCCATTTGAGCCATAATTCATCAAGACTGAAGTAATACTTTTAATACTGAAGTATATATGAAGGCAAATACTTTGTCTTCTACTTATGTAGAAATCTTAAGTAAATACTTCCAATTTAACTGGAGTGATATTTTACTCTATTTTAAGGTATCTATACTTTCACTCGAGTACACAGTTAGTGTACTCTGTCCACTACTGGGTCCACCATTAAAGTGGCCATTGTGACCTTTGAAAGGAATGGGAAAGGATTTCTCTCTCTCTCTTTTTTTTTTGGTGAAATTGGGCTCAAAGCGAGCACAGTCACAGTGAGAGGCCATTTACCGGCTGCACAGTGGCTGCATGCGAAGCAGAGAACCGTGGCGTCTACACTGTGAGCCGTGGAGCTGCTGCACAAAAGTCGAGATATTTGTGCTTCAACAATCTGTGGACAAGTACTGTACGATACACAAGAAGAAAGTACAGGTGTAGATCAAATTAAAAATAAGTAAAATAAAAGTCCAGTATAATAAACAGCACAAGTAGATGTGATTTTGAAGAAGAAAATATTGAAATTGCAATTGATTTAGCTTTTTGGCATGATCAGATGGCTGTGGACTCTGAGTCTGGATCTGCTGGAAGTTTCTTTGGTTGAAACTACGCGATGCCCCACTTTATCTTGTCAATATAACTTCTAATAAACCATATCCTTAACTGTAGTTTCTAATCGTTTTTCAATGTTTTTTTTTTTTTTTTTTACAAAAAGATTGTACTGTTTCCTTTCAAAACACACGAGCGCACACACACATATCAGAAACTGCAGTGTTATTACTGTGCTACACAACATTGGCACCTCCTGTGCTCTCCTCTCTCATTCCATATGTCTGGCAACTGTTACGTGGTTCACCTAATTTCTTATGTTTCATAAGGCTTTTCTCTCAAATTGTGGGGGTTTGATTTCCACATTTATTTTTTGTGTTTATATATCATACCTTTTTGTAACTACTGTATACTACTACTACCATATTTGTGGTCTTCAGGCCTCTTGATCAGATGTTCAGCAGCATTTGTCTTATGTCTAAACCCCTGTGTGAATAAAATTAACATTTCGCCAAAACTTAGTAAGATTTTTTTTATGATAGATAATTAATCGGTACGTAGTTTTTTTACTCCCCACTCTCTGTTGCTTTTAGAGAAAAGTTGGATACAAACTTTTAAAACATAACAAACAGCAGGTAAGCAGTCTTTTGTCTGGAGTTTTAGACACAATTTAGGTGCCTTCTTTTAATTGGAATAAGATATGAACATTTTTATGGCCTTTACTATGAAGATTTAGTGCAAGGCATTTGCAGTGCTGCCTTGCAAACCACGAGCTGCAGCTAGTCATTACCGCAAAGTTGACTGTTTATGTTTAATTGTCTCAAAGTGTGGGGAAAAATTGGTAATGATAACACTGACAACAGCGCTAATACGTGAAAATCCTACTGATAGCATCTTAAATATACCTAACTGTCAAGCGCTTAGGATTCATGGTCTCTCTCTGAGTGTTTCAGAAATATCAGAACGTTTCCCTTCATTTACCTGCTGCTTTATCTTTTGTCAACTGCTATTCTTTTCTCATTTTTCCCTCCTGTTATCTTACAATCTGTTTAAAACCGCTTCTTATCAAACACAATCACAGGAACCTGACACGTGGAGATGTAATCAACACTCAACGCTTCGAATCCATCTGCCCTCACTGTCGGCATACCATTCGTTTTATGGCCCTGCTTTGTTCTGTCTCCTTTTTGCGTGTCTTATTAGTTTGCACCCGTGGGAATGTGTAGGTGTGGCGGCCAGATGTGGAGTCTCGGTCCCCTCATCCTCACAGCTGTGTTTAGACAAATGCATGCCCGTCACCGAGATTTTTACGGCCGTAAATGACACATCTTTATGTCAATTTGCATTTTCACTCAGTGAAAGTGAAAGTGAAGCGGGTTTTATGACAGGAGTAGAACAAATCAAAAGAACCAAAAACAAATCCTCTGTCTTATAAAGAGGAGCTTTTACAATTTTCACAATAAAATTAAGTCTTGAAGTTTGAAATTAAATTTGGAAGTAGTTGTCCAGGGTTTCGATGGTTTTATCGATGATAAACCACTTAGCCTTTGTTGCAACAATAAAAAAAGCAACTAATACACCTAATTTTTAGGTTTTTTGTATACCATTACTTGGTTGCCAAACAAGTGACAATACCATGTGGGGCATTTTTTGTTAGCAAAGGTTTATTTATCCCTCAGATAATAGTTATTATTATTATGTTGGCTAAGTTGGTCAGTTTTACCTTGTTTGCATTGTTTGCTCTCAAAATAAATATTTTTATTTAGTTTGATTATTGTATTGCCTAGCACAACATTTGGCTTGTTACCTAATATTTATCTACTCACTACTTGAGCTAACCCGTTGGGCCTTCTAGTCTAACTCTGGTTATATTCTGTTTTGATTTAAGTCATTGTTAGTTAGCATTAAGTCTGTTATTGTCCCTGCCATTTTTGATTAATGAAATTGATTAGGCTTTAGTTGGAGGATTAGAAGGCCAGCGGACTCCTGAGAGTACTACAGCCAAAGCCTGAGGAATGAGACTGCCACTGTTCTGCTTGGCTTTTCTTCTTCTCCTACACAAGCTGATTTGTTTTACACACCTTCAGGTCGTCAGTCATGGGGACTTGCCACCAATCAATGAGAAGTGTATCCACCGTGGAAACGAGCTCCGCAAGGACTGAGGGAAACAAAAACAACAACAGAAGTAGCAGAAAGAAAGGATCTGTGATCCAATCGTCCTGACTTGGCAAACACAAAGCGTCTCAGCCATTTATGGACTCACCGTCTCATAACCATTTTCCATGTGAGCCTTGTGTCAACTTTTACGGAGCTGCTGATTAAACCGTGTTGCTCATTTGACCAGATTATGAAGGTACGACACGGCCCCAAATCCACCACCACTTCAGGGAGGTGTAACCACGGCAGTAAAATGCTCCGTGAAGTCACTGTTAAATCACTTCCTTATTATATGATCTTATGATGGTTATTTTGTAGGAAAAAGGACTTTTCATTAGAATAATCATAAAAGGCACAATAAATTTCACAAGACCAAACGGCAGTCACTGAAGAGAGATGAGCTCTGTCCCACACAGAGCCCCTGTCAGACACATCTAGTCACTTATCACGGAACTGCTACCACGGGCTTCTTAAACATTCACTCTCATCTTGGTGAAAATTAATACTTTAGCTCCTCATACTAAAACGATGTTGCATGTCTGTCCTGAGACCTTTGCAATCACTGGTGACTATTACGATTTTATTTCTATTCTTTATCTCCTTCATAAAGTAACATATGTAAGAACACACTCATCAAAAAGTATTCTGTACCAAAGTTTTGCTTAATGTGCTAAACACACTAGGTATCAAAGGTATCGAGGTACTGCAGCAGGAGGAAGACCACGTGGTGAGCCTTAATGCTAAAGGGAAAGGTTTGAAGATACAGCAGGTCCAACTGAAATCAATTCCTTATCAAAGTGGTTTTTGCTGTGAGATCTGTTTGTTTTCTCTTCCTGGATGTTCAGCATGAAAGTTCCGTGTACGTTCTCACAGACTCGCTCAATATCATATAGATTAGAGAGCAGAGGGTGAGCTTTTTCTGATACGCCCGTCTTCAGACCCAGATAAAGAAGCTTTTGCATCGACACACCTTTCCTTTCAACCTCTTGATTTTGCTCTGATTTTTTCCCACTTTCTCAGGCACAGTTGTACATGAACACACACACGGGCGAACACACACCCCTGGAGCTTAATTTGCTGCTTGATTTGAATGTCTTTGATGTTGCATGTCTTTGCTCAAATGAAATATCTGATCCCAATCCCCTGGACAGATCCACGTAGGCGTATCAGTGGAACTGGCTTCCCCGGTCCTACAAATAGTTCTTTCTGTTTCCTTTTATCTTCATCACCTACATTTTTACACAACATCTCTTCTCAAACCCCCTGCCCCAATCCTAGTCTATCCTTCTTTACATCTGAATTCATTTGAGGTTTAAACAAACATGCTAATGCAAGGAGGAAGACGGAGACCAAGGTCTTTGGCTTCGTTCTTTGGGGGTTACAGGACCTTGACTGGCTTGTTTAACTTATGTTCAGTCTGAAATCCATAGAACGACACATTAATGAACATTATGAATACATTTATATCAATAAAATTATTCTCCTGGAGGCCGGAAAGAAGATCGACCCTGAGATCTGGAAATGGCAGAATTAACTTTGTATGTTTAATTTTTTGCATGATCTGTCTTTCATGTTTGGGTTGTTTTCAATTAGTAAAAAATTGAAATAAAAGATGTGAGCCATGGTAATGCAAAATAATAATCCTAGAATAAAGAGCTAAAACCCACAGTCATGGGGAAAGTAACTAAAATAAACCAGAAATAACTTAAGGTTAGCTTTAAGATTGCTCTGAGTTTGCTAAAAGAAAAAAAAAAAAACAACAAAACAAAACAGAGAAACCTTGTTGCAAAATAATCTTAAACTTAATATAAATATATAATTAATAATTTGAACATTTGAAACCACTGTAAAATCGTCCTGAGCCAAACTAAAAGCAACTTCTTAACTTACTGTGAACAAAGGAGTGAAGACAGTGAAGCTAAAAATACAGTAGGTTAAGACAAAGCAAACACAATTCAGGAGCTCGTACTTCACACGGTGCAAAAGACACAGAGTGAGTAAATATACAGAAGCTTGCACACCCAGCCTCGGCACCATCTTGTGCCTTATTGGGGCTAATCCTGTGTGTACACCCTGACAGGCTCACAGCTGCAGCCTCCAGACTGCAGCACAATTGACAAACACACTCGTGGTCTGGGGGGGAAGAGATGGGGGACGGAGGGGACGGGGTGCAGAAAAATGTGTGCAGATGACCAACGTGCACTCAGGCAGCCAGTGGATACACAGTAAGTAGGCAAATGTTGAGGCAGATTTAAAGACATATGTTGCTCAGACTTTGGACCAAAACATGATTATTTTACAACTCACAGATGCCCCAGGAATCTGTTTCACAGGGGCAAAAAGACACCCCGTGAAACATAAAGTTATCAAACACCTTCCACTAAATTGAATCTACAGGAATGTAAATCCAAAGGTAAAGGAGATTAGATTATTCTTCTGTAATTTGATGAAGTTTCCTTCCCTAGAGGGTTTCCATATGTGTACTGTACAGTATGTACAGAGCGGAGCAGAGTGTAATTCTATTTTAAGATGCTAATTACTAGGGCTAATGTACGGATCATAGAAGTATTGGGACACTACAATGTATATAACATATAATGTATATAATAAGATATTCAGTTTATATGAGTACAAATATATTCAGAATTTTCAATATAGGTAGATCACTTTACCCTGGACATTTGAAAAGTGGCTCCCAAACAAAAAAAGTGTGGATACCTCTGCCATAGACTGTAGAACAAAGATGGACATGATGTCCTCTGTTGCAGGCTATGGTTGCAGAAGACTGTCTAGGAGAATTCTATCTGGATTCAAAGGTCATGGTGCAACAGTTCTAAATAAAACCACAAAGTGAATCCCCCCATACATACAGAATGTTTAAATGTATAACACCTCTGCAGAAATATTGGAGACTGCTGTGCTGTCTTTGTCTTTGATTATTATTGATTGATGATTATTGCAATAACAATAACCAGACATTTTCCTAAAGAAAACACATGATGATGATGGTGATTACAATTGTGTAAAAACCTAGAGAAATATTGTTCTAGATGAGCCTTTGGAAGAGATAAACAGATCTGTGAAATTAAAATGTGCTTAGTCATGAATTGACTATGGAAAATCATGATTGTGATTCACTGTGAACTGTGATTCACAGTTACTGGAATGTAATACAAAGGTTTCAGCCTGTCATCATGGACAATCGTCTAGTGTTTTTTCACAGTGGTGACATGACGCCGTGTAACCTGATTAAAAGCTTATGTTTAGGACGTGTTAATTTATGGGCCCAGATACTAGATGTCTTTATACAAAGTGACTGCACACAGAAAACACAAGGCCAGTCAGCACGAGAGGCAGTTTACACACTTTAATTTGTTGTTTGCTTCTAAACGTATCCACACCTGATAAAGAAAAGCTGCCCTCCGGGCTCAACGTGAATTTAACAGCAGGGATTTATGGAGTTTAGTTTTGATGTTGTTGTGCTGTGTGTTTACCTCCGAGGACAGAGAGCAGGCTGATAATGTGGCAGCAGAGTCGTGGCTGTCGGCCCTCTTTGATGAGCGGAGAGCTCCGTTTGACTAATTACCCTAGTGGTCAACCACTTGTTTTGGTCCTGATGCTACAGCTCCAATCCGTCACTCAGGTGATTCTTTATCTTTTCTCTCCTCTGCTCCCGGTCACACGCACTGAGCCGTGATGTCTAAGGCTGATATTAGCATTTGAATTAGAGCCTGGAATCGCTACGTATTGATCACCTGCAATTACCTTTCTTTTCTTTCCCCATTTCAAATGCCCCGAAGGAGCAATTTGTCAACCATCCAGTGTTCTTTGTTTCTGCATCTCTGGATTAAAGGGTCGAAATATTAACAGTTTATACCTTTTAGAACTGATTGGACTGAAGATGTTCGGCAAAATGTAATACACACTGGAGGTGCCGTCCCTCTGAAGGTACGTGGCATAACATTATAATGATGGCTCATGACAGACTAGATGAACGTTAATGCCCTGGCTGGAGCTAATATCTTTGTTAACTTACATTTTTGGTTATTTTTAATAACTATTTTGTATTACTACTTTGTATGGGGAATACTGCAAACTGGAAGTGGGTTGAACTTTTATTCATATTAAAATAAAGTGAGCAACACTTTAAAATAAAATAAGATTAATTTTCAGCTGCATCATTGCACTGAAAAGACAGCAACAATGACCTTTTTTTCCTTTTTTGTCTGTCTTTTATCTCTTTCAAAATGTTCTTTTTAATTTTTTTCTAGTTCTCTTTCTCTAAGCTACTTTGAACTGCCTTCTAATTGAAATGTATCATTCAAACAATACGGCCTGAACTTAAATTTATTAATGAATGTTTGCAAATTTGATTGCAAGAGAAAATAATGTGATTTATCGGCTATAAAATCTTTCTTACACAGTTGTGAATAAATTTCGACATGAACGTGATATAAAAGTACTACATATCTGAGGAAGTCATCGTCTAAAATAATATTTGGCTACGAATATTGTGTATCACAAGTAAAACATGTCATTGATGCAACATAAAAACACCTCCTGACCTTGGAGCTTCCATTTCCACCACAGACAAACAAACCATTACAATGCCCCAGATTGAAATGACTGCTGTGATTCCCCGGACACACAAACCTATCCTGCCCGTGTCATGGACATTTACACAGGAGCCAGGTTTCATTTCCACTTCTGATAATGAGCTTTCCCCCCCTTCCTGTTTTCTGTTTGTTTATTGGTTTTGTGTTTTTTGGACCACCTGCGCACAGAGTCTGGCCCAGGAGAACTCTGAATGCGTGGTGGATGGAGAGCACAGGCAGACAGGCAGAGATGTGGCGCCAGGCCTGGGGCTAAGTGGCACTTTAACACATGACACATCCTCAGGGTCTGGCAGTTCATGTTGGACAAACATGATGCAAGTGACTGTCGTGTTGACGGAGACACCAGAGCTAAACTAACATGTGAGATAAAGAACAGAGAAGCAAAAAAAAGTTTTTATTAATGATCAAAACTAAGTGATTTCTCTCATTTGTTTCTCAAGAAAACACTGTGATTAAGATCTGATTTCTGACCAAAACAGCGATGGGACCTCGCCTCATCGTTGTGTGTTTGTGTGTGTGTCAGCACAGATGGTGTCTGTGGGGGTGGTGTGTGTGATGGAGTGCAATGCAGCCCAGTAATGATAGTATTAGCTGGAAAAAGCTGCAGGTGGCTCATCATGATGTTTGCCCACTAAACTGCTGACTTATGTCCCTGGGTTAAAAGAGACAATAGTGACCTAGTGGTGAGTGGGTGTAACTATTGTTGTTTGTTTCCCCTGTGCTACATCTCTCACTGTGTATCGATTCAACAGCAGGCTTCTGACTTAATCCAGGCTGAGTAAACGCTGAACCCTACATGCCACGCCGTCCATCTCTTCCCTGATCTAAACCTCTAACAATGCTGGAGGCTGCACCATGTTTTTAAAACGTCTGGAAACAAAAATAAACCAACACTGTTAAAATAAACCAACTCTGTTAACAAGCTACGGAAGGACCAACTTACAGGGATTATTAATATTAATTCATGGCTGCACTGTGAGATCTGGTCTTTGCTAATATATTAAAATAGAACTAAAAAAAATCATCAGTTGTAGACCACTGCGCTACAATTTTTACTTGCAAATTTTTATTTGCAAATCAATCCATTTTCACTGAACACATTTAGAATTGGGTAGAAAAAAATATATAAACCTAAAGTGTAACAGGACTGTAGCTGGAAGAGGAACACCTGTTAGTGACCACAACTACTCTGGCCAGCCTGCTGGCCTTATACACACACACACACACACACACACACACACATATATATATATATGGAAATGGATTTGGCCTCATGCTCTCAGCTGAAGTCTGCAGGTACGGTATGGTATAGCAATGATCTGCAATTTACTGTGGAGCACATGAGTGGGAGTGAAATGACGAGGCCTACGTCCGACACCTCTGTGTAAAAGGATGCACGGTGGACAGCAGATGCTGAGCAGTGCAGTACATTCATAGCCCGGGTAAGTGTGGGAGAAACAGATGCAACGAGAAAAGAGAAGGAGGGAGAGCAGCGGGAAGATTAAGTAATTATCCTTTCAAGCCTAATTTGAGGTGCTGTTTGAAATTAACCTATGCAAATGAAGAGGCTAAATCACATGGAGGACCGCAGCGGCTCACACTCTACAGCAGCCACAATGGTTTTTCTTCACTTTTTCGGTGCCATCAAATGCAGATGTTCAACAGTGGTGGAATTTATTCGACTGTGGTTTAAACCTGAACTACTGACCTCACGAACCAGGTTAATAAGTCGTTTTACTGACCCTGGGTTAGCTTGGATGGCACCTTTTTAACCAATCAATTTTTCCCCCTGATGTTTATTCAACAGTGAAGCAATTTAAAACAAATATAAAAATTCCATATGAGGTCATGTAGCAGGTAGAAACAAACAAAGGTAATTTGGCAAAGAAGAAGAAGTTATAAGACTCATTAGAATATGGATAAATATACGGAGTGTGCAAGAATTTCTCTAAGGGTTGTAAACCTACAGTATGAAGCGCTCACTCTGTGCCCAGTAGATGGTGCTATAAACACTGTTAGACAGCCCTGACCCACTGTACAAATATATATTGTTTTGTTAGAACAAGAGCTGAGTGCCAGTTCTTATAGCACTGAGCTCCTGATGATCAGTGAGCTGTGGAACTCTGAAAACTGATTTATGTTTCAACTACATTATGACTTCAACAAAATTTATTTCTGTGTTCAGTGACACTAAAATGTTTGATTTTATGAGCCCTGTTAATAAACTAACCCCTGCCATCTGCCAACTGTTTGGAGTTGATCTAGTTTAAGTTACATCATCGCCATCTAGTGATTTGCCTATTAGTAAACGCTTTGTCCCTAAATTCCTGCTCATATTTGTTAAAAGATGGGGGAAATAGAAAACACAGGACAAGGACGGACCGTCAGTGGTTTACTCAGAGGTGGGTAGAGTAGCCAAAGATGGTACTCAAGTAAAAGTACCGTTACTTCATATAATATTACTCAGGTAAAAGTAAAAAGTAGTGATCCAAATAATTACTTGAGTAAGAGTAAAAAAGTACTTGGTGAAAAAACTACTCAAGTACTGAACTGTTGAGTAACATCTGATTTATTTTATCAGCTAGGAAAAAGTAGGAGGACAGTTTATCCAACCATTAAAATACTAAAATAAAACAAATTAAATTAAATTAATTAAATACCTTAAAATATTTTTTAGGTAAATTCATACTTCATAGGCATACTTCAATAAAAATACAAATTAATGAAATAATACATAAAAGAGTACATAAAAATACATATTTAAAAAATAACTTAAAAAACAATTTTTGGTCAAACTTACTGCATGATGGTCTCTGTAACGAGTAACGAGCTCAGTGTAGCCTAATGTAGCAGAGTATACCGTCTCTTCTTCATAAATCTACTCAAGTACAAGTAAAAAGTATAGTGAGTGGTTTATTACTCCTAGAAGTATTTTGTTTTGAAAAACTTACTCAACTAAATGTATCGGAGTAAATGTAACTTGTTACTACCCACCTCTGGGTTTACTTCCTTTAAAGAAACAAACGGCATTTTATTTCATTTTGTATTTTGTATAAATTTTATTTGTTTGTTGGCTTTTTGAGAGAGAAAAAACCCCTGCAAACTTTAAAGCAGCTTTCAGTCTGCAGATGCTAACGATAAAACTTTGTGTTAAGGTTAACGTCTCACTCTCTGCCAAGTTTGATTGCAAATCACAGCCTGGTTGTAGGTCAGGGGACGGAGTGAGCTACGACTTCAGCATCTGTAGTCTAACTGAGGTTGATCTAGCGCTGCAAATCAAGTGGAATTTTATGACTTTGTCATCACTTCTTTTTGTTTCATTTCATTTTCTGCCTGTTCCAGCAAAACACTAGATCTTAACCCACATTAAAATGTTCCATGTGTTCTATTTGGAAAAAAAGTATTTCACAGTGTAATTCCTAAGATTGTTCTTCTCTTTTAACAACAAAATTATATTTCATATTAGTTTTCCCACAATGGCACAGATAAAGAAAATATTCAAATTTCAATTTGAATATAGCTTTGTGCTATGACTGGAGCCGCTCCCTATTTTGGAAGCCACTCACACGGTGGATGATTTCTACAGTGCAGAATGACTACCTCAGCGTACATGAGTGTAAAGTGCTGTAGTGGAATTCTCAGCTCTGATCCAGTTCTCTGTGTGTTTCTCCACTTTTGTCTGTCTTTTTATTGATGTGTCAATCACCTGTGAAGCTCTCTGAAACACACTAACCTGGCTGAACGCTGCTAAAACAAATACCTTCAGATTGAGGGTCCAAGGAGACCTGATTTCTTGGACTCACACACTGAAAAAGTCCTGTTTGTAAAACGGTAATAAAAAAAAAAGAAAAAAATCAGGCAGAACCCATATGCTGGCACAGACCCAGGACTGTGACCTTCTGTAACCACCTGAAACAGCGCGGGATCCCCTGTGAGCGTCTGTGAGAGCGGGAGCAGAGAGGAGCAGAGAGGAGGAAGCGAGGAGGCGCATGTGTTTAAGCAGCGGAGATGAAATTAAAAGTGTTGATTTCCCTGACGACTTCTGGCTCCGAGCAGATGTTTTCTCCTCTTTATGCTGAACGTGTTTTTGTTCATTTCATAAATGCGTATTTTCAAACATTCTCAGACAGAAACGCATTCGCACCAAAACATTTTAAGTTTGGTCTGATATGAATTTAATTTCTCATAGTCTTTTAAGCAGAATTCATGGATCTCAGAATGTGAGTAGAATCCTTCTTTTATCCAAATTACAAATATCAATTTATTTTGATGAATTGTGCTTAATTGCAACAACAATCTTATTAAATCATTATTAATCCACAGCTACTCTAATTCATTCATGACAGCCCTAGTTTTTGACATTTGAGCTTCAACCAAATATTTTTTTCTAAAGTTTGAAGGTAGGAACTTTTCCAACAATAAAGCCTTTTCTCACTGAATCCTGGAATAGAAGTTTTGATGAAAGAAAAGATAAAATTTAGATCTAAAAGTTAGAAAACATTAGTTTTTGATATGAGTTTCAAACATTAAAGTCAGATTTGAGTGACATACTTTAGATTCACTCAAATTATTTGCTAGTTCAGTAAAACTAGCAAATAATTATTTGTAAATATTTCCATGAGAATAAAACAATACAAGAACTTTTAAAACAAATTCACTTCAGGCAACAACTGCTTCCATAAACTGGAATCATTCTTCCCTGAGCCTCGACAGGAAATGGACTCAACAAATCAGCCTGACGTTTATATCACACTCACTCTCCTGTCACTCTGTGAGTCCATAGACTGCTCTGTGTCCATGCGTCGCTGCAGCTTTAGGCAGGGATGAGTGGACATTATGAAAAAGGCTCAAACTGGGATCATCTGACGATCTAAATGCAAATTTTCAGAAAAGATTTGTGTGTGTGTGCGTGTGTGTGTGGAAGTTATTACCTACATGGCTGCCTTTGATAAAGTGCTCACTGTGTTAGAGGAGAAAGACCAAAGTGGAGGATTGCATCCATGTGATTAAGATGATTAATTACTCTTTTAGAAGTGGTCGCGTCTCTGATTTATTTTTCACGCACAGACTTTAGCCCCAGACTAGTGTTTGCCTCTGTGTGTGTGTGTCCTTTAATAAGTGTGACAATATTTTAAAGTGAAGTAAACGTAAGTGTAGCGACTACAAAAAAGTCCACAATGTGATTAGTGCAGGTGTACTCTGACACTCTGAAGTACAGAAACAGAGTCTGGCTGTAACTGGGCAATACTGTTCTCCAAGAAAATCAGCCAATCAGCAACTGTCTTACTTCTGTCAATGCTTTTTAGCTGTTTATTTGTTAACATTGAATTATTAATTTTCTGCTGTATTTAAGTATATAAGTAGGTTTTTGCCAAGTTTTGTTACAAATTTCTTTTGGGGAGAGGGAAGGGACTTGTTTTTATCTATGTATATTGGTTTATTTACTGAGGCTACCCTAAAACACAGTACAACAGGCCACTGTGGCACCAGTAAAAAACAAACAAGCAAACAAACAAATTATTTTCAATTATTTTTGCAACCTTTTATTAGTTGGTCTAACATAAAAAAATCAGAACATCAGCTAAACTGTTTTATTTTAGGGTTAATCCTTGTTTAGCTTTTAGAGCAAATTTAAGCTAATTTTGTTTATCTCTGTATCCTTGCCTCTTGCTGTACTTCCTTTGGGTCATTTTATGCTTTATCCAAATGTTAGCTTTTTTCCCAGTTATTACTTTCATTTACTTTTTTACTAGCTTTAGGGATATGGTTCTCTTATGTTTTTTGTACTGTGCGATTTCTGTGTCGGCTTTAACAGATATGTTAATTTGACCTGATGGTTTCCTGCTACTGTTGTTAATTATTTTTCCAGTAATGATCTTCTGCGGTTTGTGATTGAATGCCCAAATAAATGGTTTGTTAAAATATTAACAACTCAAATTTAAGCGCAGCCATTTCAACCCAGTCAGTTTAAAAACATGTTGAAAAAGAAAATGCTGTTCGAGGCTATCTCCAGATCTGCTTCAAAAACATTCAGAGCTGACATCACTCTATGTTAAGATAAACTCTTAGGAAAAACACACTTCTGAAAGTAAAGTCACCTTTAAAGGTGTGTGTTGGGTTGGGTGGTTCTCAGTAAGTGAAACGAAAGCAATTTTTTCCTTCTTTTGAAATGTAAATGTGCAGCGATTTGCTGAACGGCTTTGAAGGAATCCTGTTATTAAGAACGAGGTGTCGCTGTGCAGCCGGCATTGATACTGAGTTCATAATCTTAAATGAAATATTCCTTTCCCCCCTTCATCTTCTTGCAACTTCTTCAACCTTTTCACTCCTTTCCCTAAGTGGGGAGCGGCTTTGTGCAAGAAAAAAAGGTCATATGACTCTCATGGTGCCGTGCACTCACCTGCTGACAGCCAAATGTCATCACTTTCCTTTAAACTTGGTAATGACTCTTTTTATTTCTTTTCTTTTTTTTTTTTTTTACCAGGCAGCGTGCACTCAAACATCTCAGTATGGCACTTCTCCCTGTATTTACCCTCCCACAGCAGGAAGGCTGAGCACTACGTGCACTGAAGCTGTGAGTAAGTTGGTGTAGTGGAAAAATGTTGCCATAAAATATGCTTAACTCTGCTTCAAAATATATATGTTTTAAAAATGAGGTTAAAGCATCTGGAGTTACAGTTCTGTAGTGACTTCTTCTGTGGTTGTAGCTTTATCTATTAGCCATAATGACTTTTTTTTCATCTAGATTTTCTTTGTAAACTTGTGTAGCCACAGCTAAACAATGTCTTTACTAAGTTGTTTCTTTTAGTAACCTTTTAGCTCGTTCTAGTTTTTTAGATTGATTTATCTGACTTTATGATGTTATGGCATTTTACCATTTTTGTCTGTCTATTTTTCAGTGCATTCCAATCTTTGGGGCTAGGTTTTATCTATTTCTAGGCCAATGTTTGCCTTTGTTGGGTAATGGTTAATTATGGCTTGCTGACCGTTGACTCTTTCTGGGATTACAAAAGTGAAGATCTTGGTTAGTTGGATTTTTTGGCTAAGTCTGTTTACCCTTAGCTAGTTTTGAATTTTTAATCAACTCCTTTGGCCAATTTCATTTCATGTTAGACTACCTTTAAATGAACATGTATTAAAGTCTTCATCTGTGGGAATGTAATGGCACAGGTAAACTGCAACAAAACCCCGTATGGTTTAACTCTTGGTGGCAGAGGTTGGTTCCTCTAGAGCAGGTGTTGCAGATTGGTGAACAAACCTACTCTTGACTTACTCTGTTTGGTCACAGCAAAATAAAATAGGTCTCAAAATTCACTTATCTGTGACTGGGGCTGCTCAAAGTCTCCCTGCTGTCTCACTCCTGCTTGATAAATGGGAAAATCACTGAAGTTGTTTGGACTTTACTACAAGAAGCAGCAGTGAAGGCTATGTGCTTCACTGAACTGGGGATTGATGTCACGGTGGAGTCATAACATTTTTGAGGCTTTCCTATTAAACTCACCTGGTGTAATAGGACCTGCTGTATACTGTATGTATGATGAGATCCGTGCCATTACACATAGGCATTAATAAATGGAGGAGGGACACTGAATGCATCAACAGGCCTAGTAGGTGAAACAGATCGTAATGTTCCTACTTAATACTTCTTATTTGCTATCTGTTAATTTCATTAAAACAGCAACAACATCCATCCATTCATCTATTTTCATCCACTTATCCGTTACCGGGTGGTGGGGGCAGCAGTCTCCATGACCACCACCTAAATCACACTGCACCCTGAACCTTCCTGCGGGTGGGGAGTCCACTGGAAGACAGCAATAACAGGATTCATAAAAAAACCCATATATTTTATGGTCCAGGACCTGACATCTGTCTGTCTTTTCACACATTTTCCTTTTAAATGAGCCATGCCTCTGTGCCTGCACAGGACATTTCTGGTCTCTGGAAAACAGCTTTCTAGTTTTCTAGAAAACAGAATAACAGAATCTGTGCAGCGTCAATAACAGTTATGACAATGGGAACGTACCGCACCTCAACAACAAGACCTAAAATACTGTAATTGCTTCCAATATAAGGAAACCAATGCATCTTGGCCCCAGCTGACACCATACACCCAAAGTCATTTTCAAAGCTTTTACAACAACTCAGTTCCCAAATCTGAGGGTGCCTGAAACTACTCTGGACCAACAATAAAACCACTGCTCAGTTGTAACCTCCTTCCTGGCTTTTATTTTCTCCTAACTCCTGCGTTCACTACCATCCATATTTCATGCCGGCTCTGCATTGTTTCATCTCCATTTATTATTGTGCTCCTCTGGAGGAGAGGTGTGCTGTTGTTTCAGGGGAAAGCAGCGTGTGCTGCAGCGTGCTGAGCCTGGCCCGTTGGCTGGGAACACTGTGTGCTGGCTGAGCACGACTGCTCCCTGGCAAAGACCCTGGCACTTATCACTAAAAAAGGACAATTTGCTCCAGCGAGTCTTTAAAACTTAACTTTCCAGGCTATAAAGTACTTCCTGCAAGGGTAGGCTGTTCTAGCTATCAGTATCTAACAAAGTACCTGACTGTGCCAGGGTTTAAGTCTTAAACACTAACAACAGACAGATACACATACAGTATATAGTATAGTATTGTTTATTCTATATACAGCATATGTCTATATCTATATACATATAATTTAACATATATAGAATATACTATACTATATTCTATATATGTAGTATAAACTGTATGTATACATATATAAATATAGTATATACACTGTGTTTGTACTGCCTAAATAGTTTAAAGATCAGCCCTTTTATATCCAGAATATTCCTCGAGCTGTTTGCATTGAGTCTATAGACCAACTCCAAGCCCTCCAACCCTCACACTACGCCACGCGTCGGCAGCTTTATGAACATTCATGAAGTTTGTTCCCACGGTTGCTCCAGTGTGAGGCAGAAGCATGAAAGCATTCCCAGCTTGTAAAAATCAAACATGTGGGCTTTACACCTGCGACTCAACATCAAGCCAAAGGGAGCGGCTCCTCGCCTTTATCACTAATGGGGCCCAAACTGCTGCGCTTAGTCTGAATATGAATGCACCTCCGGTGAATTATTAATGTTGTGCGGCGCTTCGTATTCCGCTTGGCACCTCCAGAGGTGATCCACCTCCTACGCAGATTGGAAACTGTCACCCATAATTGGAGGAATCACGACAGCATGGAGTTAAGTGTTCCACACTCCCTGGGTGAGGAATCTGACGGTGAATACTGAGGCGCCAAGAGGTAAAAACATTTTCATATCTGGGTTTTTTTTCCTCCTATCTGTTTATTTTACTTTCTCTTTACAACATATAGAAACATATTGGTTTAAACCAATGCATGAACAACCAGATCTGATGGTAATCCTCTATAAACCTATTTTGGTGACAATTCTACAACGTATTGTTCTGACAGAGTGACAACGCAGTGTGGAACATGACAATCCAGGGTCCCGACAAGGAGCCCAGGGCGCCGTCAAACTGACAGCTCCATATCACACATACAAGGACCCCAGAGAAAGTCAGAGTTGTGATGCTCTGAAAAAAAAAAAAAAAAAAAAAAGACCCGTCACTTGTCATGATAGGAGCAGGGTCTCAGACTTTCATCCTGTGATCTACGGTCAAACTCTGTGAGAAGCCCATCTGTCTGTCAAAGAGAACATCTGTGACCCAAAGAGATGAAGCTCATGTTGACAAGTGTGGGTCATCTGTGAGTGAGACTGGAGAAATCTTTAATTAAAGAGTGAAATCATAACATTCTGTGTAAAACTTTCTGGGGATGAACTTGGTACTTGTTTCCTCCAAATCAAGTAAAAATCCTAATTTTCTCCTGTAGATGTAGAAGTGCTACAGAAGCCCAACTGGATATTTTCCATTTAGACTTGGCAAAACATAATAAGGCAATGTTGGCATTATATTTGTAATTTGATTATGGGTCTTAAAGTCTTATTTGACTTTGATTTTTTTTTTAATTCTGCTAATGTAACTTTTTATTCATTTTTATAAAGCAACATATTTCTCTATTATGTCATGCTGTAATGTTTGGTCATCTTTATGTTATCTTTTGGCTAACTCTGAGTTAATGTTAAGATAATTCTATGTGATTTAGAGTAGTGGTTCTCAAACTTTTTCTACTCTGTACCACCTGAGAAAACCTTGATCTCTCTGAGTACCACCATGATGACCAACACTAGAATACAGCAGCAGAGGCCTTCACTGTTAGCTTCCACCACGCAGGAGAGGTGTTTAAAAATGTTTATGTTTAAATGTTGTATTAATTGTGCATGGTATATTCCAGATTTATTCAGTTGAAAATGTAAATGTGAAAATATGAATTTTCCCCACGTACCACTAGAGAGCACTTGTGTACCACTGGTGCTATGCGTACCACAGTTTGAGAATTTAGAGGCATCTTATTGCTAACTTTTTGGTAACTTGTGATTATTCGGCTAACTCTTAGTTATTTGCCCAGTTTTTATTTTGTTCATATTTGGCTAATTACTTTCAATATTGAATTATCAACATTTGATTACTTTTAAGTTGACAATTTTGATTTTTTATTATTTTTTTATTGTACTCTGCAGTATTGTCCTGAATGGCCCGGTGATTTGTTACAGGTTACCCTTCAAAACTGGACTCAATTCAAAACTCTGAAACAACTACAGACCTTCCCATTGAACAAATAATTAAAATTACAAATTAGTGAAATGTTTCCGCTGTAGCACAAATAAATAGTCAAATTGAAGGTAATTTGTCTCAAACTGCCCCTCTAAGGGAGGCCACCCCCACATTGGGAACCCAAGGTCTAGCATACTGTATCTAATTAATAGGACTATTTTTTCCTCTATCCTACAAATATTTAGGGAGAAAATAAAACTTCAAGTCCTTGAGACCATTCTTGTGAACAGAGACAAAGGCATCAGCAGTAAAAACCCAGTGGACGTGAGGAGCTGAGTTCTCCTGTGACACAAATCCAGAAACCGGGGCACAGATTACGGCTCCTCCTCACAGGAGTGCGCACTTTAGTCAAGAGATGCTGCTCTGCAGTCTGTTGTCAGCGCGGCAATTGGAACTTAATCACTATAATCCATTGATTGGATTAAGATGGTGCCGCGACGATGAACCATCTGTGAGAGGCAGTGTCCGTGTGGTGGAAGTTAAGTTTAGATCTACTTTCTTTAGGTTTCTTCCACAGATTTATTTATCTCAGGCTGGTATTGGAATAGAACTCAGAGATGCAACGGTGTGTTGTTTCTGAAATACATATTTAATGGACATTAAAGTAAATAAAGGGGGAGGGGGAGAAACTAAAAACAAAACCACTATCAATTCAGCAAGGGAGAAAAAACAATGAGCGTATACATACAACCATAAGAACAACTTAATGATGCTTAGAAAAAAAAGCTCATAAATCCGTAAATCTACTTTCACTCTTCGCTGCCTGTCTACATCAAAGCTCCCACATGCTTCTGCTGGTGTCATAAATTCACAGGAACCTTCGCTGTACTTAAGAATGATTGAAAGAAAAAAAAGACATAATATCTTCATTACCAGGACCATCGCCCACGTGTTTGTGATGATTTTAACTGGAGATTTTACTGCTGTGTTTTAACACAGTCTCATTCTGAGATTCCTCCAAACATTATCTAAAAACGCCAAGGAAATGTTCTGGAAAACTTCCATAGCAAGATATACGCACCGTCTGTTATTCTGTTCTGTTCTCAGTTGTGTTTTTATCTTTTTATTTTAAATCAAAAAATATTTTGGAGGGAAATTTTATCAGCTTTAAACATACACAAAATGTCAAGTGCAATACAACATGAGACACTTCCAAATTCTGTGTATTTAACTGTGGGGCCATTCCAAACAGTACCAAAGCAGCATTCCCACACCTCTCAGTATCTATCTATGAAACCTTTGCATTCGTTTAACTACTGAGAAGTAGTTTGAAAGACCATTGGCCATTTCTGTTGTGAAAGACCAAGCCTTAGGTTGATCCTGTTTTTATACCTAATCTGGAATTGCAAACATGTTCCATGAAGAATCGGTCAGTTTATCAGGATTTTTGGGACACGTTGCTGGTTTCACTACTTCTTTAATAATACATATTATTATTATTAATATTTTTTTTGCCTTAAAATGATAATTTTTCTGGTAACTGGGTTTGCTGGTTGCACAGATTGTTAGCTGTATTTTTTAAATACTACTATTTCAAATAATAGCTAATTTAAAAATGAACAGGAGCTCTGGTGGCCAAGACAAAAACAAAAACAAAAAAAAAAGGTTTACATGAAAACTGCAATCCTATCATTCAATTTTGTTTTAGTGTAAAATAACGTCACTGTTAAATTGCATATCAGAAATATGAATGCTCTGCTGTTGTCTCCTTTCTTCTATTTCTTTCATCTGTTCTCTAAAAGATGGAAATGGATTCTGCCTGGTCCACAGGCCACTGACAGGAGTTATTTGTGCTGCGCCGACCGACTCAGCTGCACTCATCTCTATACAAATTCAATTTCACTTTTGTAAAGCAGCCACGCTGTTATTGCACATTTGTCAAAACATCAACATTAGCCTGAATGGTCCGGGGAGGGAGGGAGAAGGAGGAAGGAGGTAGAAGGATGCTTGATTTCTAACAGGAAAATCTCGACGGAGCTTTGTTAACGTCTCTCTCTTTCTCTCTCTCTCTCTCACACACACAAACACACGCACACACACAACATAAGTGAAGGCTGTACACCATAATACTAACTCAGTGTCAATAAATACTCATGGAAACAATGGCTTGGCTTTACAGTGGTGACACTGTGGGCTGTGGTAGAGTAGGTGTGAATAAAAGGACGACAACCTCCTTTCACGTCCCATTGTCTGGAGCTGTACAACATATGTTTATTGTCAACGGAATAAGCAAAAGAAATGAGACTTGTTTTTTTCAGTATGTGTCTTTTAACTATAAACAAGTGAAGAAAAAATGCTGCATTTCTGAGCAGAAACACACATGCTCTTACAGGACTCCTGGATCCTCTAGAGATTAGACATGGGTTTTACACATTTTGATCATTTGTTTGGCAAACTTTATTTCTGTTTTTCGTATTTATTTATTCTTCTATATACTGTATATTTTTTCCAGGGTCATTTTAGATTTTTAAGCACTAAAGCAGCATGTTAATAAGAGAAGTATTTAAAGTAATGTTTCCCATGTGAAACGGATGTTGTGCGTTCTATGTTATATTCAAGAGGAAACTTGATCATCAGAGGTTTAAGGGCAAAGTCAAAGCCACTGGAAGGACATTTTGTTTTTGCCAGACTTCTTGTTATTTTCTAAAATTGATCTGACAGTGAAGCTGCTGCTGAAAATGCGACTTCAAAATGAAACATGGTGGTGAAGGAATATGAGGAAGTGTGTGGAGGCAAAATCTACTTTCAGGGTTTTTGTATCATCAGCAACAAAGATCTATTATCCACTGATTGGAGATCTATCAGACTGTGTGAGAGACACAGCGTTCCAGACAGGACGGGTCTCAGTGTTTAGGAAATATTCCATGAATAAAGTGAAAACAAAGACGCCAAAAACCGCCGTGACAAGTGTCTGTCAGCATTTTTTCACCCTCCTCTTGGCAAAGCCAGGTAGAGGAAGTATTGAAGATGAAGAAGAGGAAAGAGGTGAATACATAAAGCAGGGAGAAGGTGAAGAATGAACACATCAGCAGGGCTTTTCATACACCTATTGATCCTGGCAGACTGACACTCCTTCTCATCCTTGACAGACTCTTTCTCTTGGCTAACTGAAGTACAGCGTTTGTCCATGTCAGCAGAAAGTAAGGTAAACACAGGCAGGGATTGATGATTCCACTCAAGCCTGGGTCACATGACGTACAGTACTGTTGGCACGAGGCGATGCCTTTCAGCTGCTGCCTCTAGCACTGCCATTAGGTCAAAATGTGAGTGGAATAGAATAGAAAAATAGGAAACATAGGGTCTGTGTTTCTCTACAACAACAACGTAGAACTGAAGTTGGACTGTGAAATCCAACAGTGAGCTGCCACATTTTTTCGAGTACTTTTTTCAAGTACTTTGAGTACTTCTTTTAAGGACAGTAGTAGCGTTGCAATATGTGAAAGAGGACCTTAAGCCTGGCCCCAACTTATTTTTAATTAAAACTCTTTTGAAAAACAAAGGATTAAAAAAATGTAACGCTATCCCTAAGGAGTGACCAGACAGCAGGGGGCGTATGACTTCATAAGAACAGCAGGTGAGAACACGCCAGGAGGCATGTTGTCAGCACAAAACTCATTCACACATTTTTTTGGTTAAGACATCTTAATTATCATAGTTTATCTATTTCACCTGTCTACACTTGATAAGAAAGTATATTTTTTATCATCCTTCAGACCAATCATCTAAATAAAATCTGTCTTGGATTCCAGATACAGGCTGTCACTCTGATGAAAGGATTACTGGGAAAAAAACTTTTAATGCTACAATATTTGTTCTACAGATGAATCTTATTAGAAAAAAACATTTGGGCTGATGTTTGACAGATAAAATAATATTCTGTCATATTTTATTCCCTCGGAATGATTCAGTGAATAGTTTCCAGATAAATTCAAAGTCCAACGTGAGTGTTTTTCAGGATGAAAATGACAAATGAATGGAATTTCAATTCTGTGGTTATCTTTTTGGGGCAGTGGTGGCTTAGTGGTTAAGGAAGCGGACTTGGGTCCGGAAGGCTTTAGGTCAGGTCCACCAACTGCCAAGTTACCACTGAGGTGCTCTGAGCATGGCACCGTCCCCACACACTGCTTCCCTTTAAACCACTGTTCACTTTGGTGATGGGTTAAAAACAGAGGTCACATTTGGTTGTCTGCAGTGGTGGAGCTGTGTCACAATGACACGTCTACTGTGTCTACTGTGGGCCATGTTTACAGCCATGCTGTTGGACCTGTGTGTGATTCAGTGGTTGCTGGGACCTGACTGCCTTAACGACGCTGCTCTGAGCTGTAGTCAGACCAGATGCTCCAATAGTTTCTCTAATAAGAGGGAAATCTATCATCATCACTTCCTGTGTGAAACTCTCATGAATTGAATTGAAGTCATAGCATCTATGGATTGGTGTTTAAACATGAAGTTTGACAGTTTACACAAACATAGCTTTTCTCTGGTCAAATACTAGAACTATTCACGTACTGTCAAGGTCCGGTTACAGGTATTGCTGTAGTTACAAACAAATACTAAATATATGAATAAATTGAAAATTTAGTTTAATGGTTTTCCTTCAAGGACATTGAGCAAAAACAATCACTAGAATCTCATGCAGACGTGACAATGAAAGGTGAACTTAAAAGTAAAATAAATTGGAAATAAACACGTCTAAATATCAATATGTGATCAAAAGTGTTTTCTGACTTTGGCTCTTAACAAAGAGAGACAGAAACACTATTGATTTCCAGCATCATTCTTCCAAACTGGAACTCAGAGAGCACAGCATCATTGCATACTGCACACACAGCCAAAGTGTTTGATGCCGGAGACCTGGTGGTTTACTTGACCTGTTAAGTAGGAACGTTCAATATTTTACTGCCTCTCTGGCCACCGTACTCTCTCTGTCGTCCGCCCTGTGCTGCCTTTGTTTGTGTGTGGTAGTAATGGCTAACTGGGGAGATTATTAGTTCTTAAAGTTCGGTCTCTGCTCTGCTCTGAGTGCTTTCTTCTTGGCCATTAGTTGCAGATGCAGTTTGTTTCCATAGTGCCATATTGACTTCTGAAGAACACCTAAACACAGCACTGCTGTCCTGCTGCTCCAGGACAAAGAAAGATATCATTTGTTTTCTATTCCACAAGGGTTTACAGAAGGTCAGTGTGGTTTGAAAGTTCTTCAGATATGTTGTTGCTAGTTTGGAGTTTATGTCTCCAGGATATAAACTTTTTTCGTTTGGGCGATATGCAACATTCACCGTATATATAGTAATAGAGACACTCCTACCTGACATGACCTGGAGGGAGATGATGGCACAGCGTAACGGATGTCCATCTCATCAGCAGACCTTTCCTTGTGTCTGTCTGGGTAAAAAAAAAAATGTGTCAACACTTTGAACAGGTTTTTACTTTCAACAAAAGTTAGTAGCCCCCCCCCACCCCCCAAGGAACAAACAATGGCAGCAGGAGCAAAGTTTGAGAATTCTCAATTCTCAAGTCACTCATCTATGATTCTGATTATGCATGCATTTGGTTTGGTATGAAGAAAACATAAATAAACCAATCAATTTCCATTTTATTTTTTCTGACTCTTCATGAAAATACAATTTTTTTGTATCAATCTTGGTTTGGTTTGGTTTGGTTTGGTATGTTTCTCTGGAATTGAACCCCTAACCATCCAGCTAAGCCATAAAACCTCTGTAGCTCAGTCAAAAATGGCATCACATAAGCTGCACACCACTGAGCTTTGACTACCAGGGCAACAAACACTCAAATGTAAATACCTCCTATACAAAAATCCCTGTGGTCCAAGTACTATTTTTTCCAGTTATGTGAGGAAAACTCTGGAAATATGTTTTACTTAATTGAACGTTTTCTCCCTGAAGAGATTCAAAAATAAGGTTTGGAGTAAATAAAAAGACTGAAGCACATTTATCTGCTTTTATTCTGACCTGATTAATAATCTACCTCTATTTACCCTCTCAAGAAGCACTGAAGTGAAGCATGCATTAAAAGATATATATTTTTATTTTTCCCCCTTGTATAGGCTGCCTTGTATAATAGAAGAAAACCTCAGAAAAAAGAAAGAAGAAATATTTCCCTTCAGTGTTGTAGGGTAAGACCGTCGACTGTGATCCAGCTCTAGCTAGCTGCTGCGCTATGCTCCCACTGCTGCCTTGGCTGACTTCTAGTCATGTTTGACCTGGAGTTTGTATATCGAGGTCAAGCTTTCAGTTTGTAGATATTTAAACAAATTACTGGCAAAGATTAATTAAATATAATGTTTTTGTGGAAAGTTTCTTAAACGTTTAGGTTTTTCTGGGCTAATGTTGTTTGGTTATTGCTTGTTAACTTGTAGCCTTTTGCTAATTTGCCCATTAATTGCGATAAAGTGAGACATGATTTAAAAATTGCAATGCAGCGCAGAATTGATACTGTAGGCGTTTGGGCGTCACAGTAGTTAGATAGCGACACTCGGATGATCAAACTGTTTTCGACATCAGTTCTCTTGAACCAGAGTAATATACTATCAGATTCTAACATTACCTATAGGAGTTTGACAACATGTGTGATATGAATACAGTATGTGATCAAGTGCACATCATGTCGACAAGAATGGATTTCACACTGTTGTTCCTTTTAGTGTTGTGAGAATATCTCATCTTCTACTGCAATTACCACACATTCTTCTCACCACTGTTACATTCCACCATTTTTTTTATCTCTCCTGCACACAGTGCACATCTGCTCTGTTCACGTGCGGGTATTTCTAAGAGTTGGAAAAAATGAGAGATGTTAGCACCCTGGAGCACGGCCTATCATCCGTGATCCTCCCATCTAATTACCGTGTGCGACTAACGTGTGACTTTTTTCTCCCTTTCCTACTCTCCCTCACCCAAGGAGAGATTAAACACTCGGGAATGACCTGCCCTAGATTTTATGCTACATTGAACTCTTAACAAATTAGAGGAGGGTCAGCCACGGACAGATAATTGCCTGAAGCATATGGTGTATTAGCTCATAATCAAGATTAAACTCTATATTTCAGACTCTGTTTGGGCTTCATCATTAAGACATATACATCTCAGTCAACCCAAATAAAATCTACTCTGCTCTAAATATTATGCAGTGCGGCTTTCAGACCAACAGGGGGCTTTGCAAGAAAATTGGTCATCTGCCCTTCGACCCAACAAAGAATGTATGCCTCAAAACCATATCCTTCAATTGACAGGAAATAGACAGTTTGGGGGGAGGCGGTGGGGGAGGGTTGAAACTAGTTAGTTTAGTTTGTGGTACCACAACTTTTAGAGCCTCAACATGGTTAGAAGGTCATGGAGGTCAAACTAAAACATTTAGGAATGTATAGATTTTTCAGACACCGGTTTGGTTTAGTTGGGAGCAGAAAAACACATGTGCTTGTACTAACAGGTATAGCAAGTACTGATTAACAAAAACAGAGGAGTCACAGAACACATCAAAGGACTAAACATGTATCAGTAGACCAGTACAAAGGAGACAGAAAAACATTGAAAATATGAAACGATAAAACACAGCGGAAGAGTCAGCGTACATCATAGGACACATATCACATCAAAGGAGTCACAAAATTTATTGAGGGATTCACACCCACATCAAGTCAATCCATTAGCATGGAGTCATAGAACTCAGATACACACTTTTATGAGTTTACTAAACTCCTTTTCTCAATAATCAACTCTGGCACGTTGATCGTTGCCCACAACTTGATGAAATGATAAAAATGTTTCACTCAAAACATCAACAACCTGAAACTGACCTTAATCATGCTTTATGTTTGACATTTGTATTTTTGTGTGGTGCAGCACATGACTTCAAAGCAGGTCCAGAGTCAGAGGACAGACGATGCCTACTGATAAATCAATAAAAGCCAAAGCAATGTTGTGTCACCACGTCATTCATAAAGCCTATTTTTCTCTTGCCCACAATACTGATCCTTAAAAGGCCTTGCCCTTCACATTGACCTTTCTCTGACTTTTCACTCCACTTTTAAGTCCATGAAGTTCTAGAAGGCGAGACAATACACGAACCTTTGAGTTCTTCATTCAGAGCAGAGCTCTTTTCCAGGTTGAAGGTTCTCTCGAACGTGGAGATCCCCTGATAATAAACTTGACATCTCTCCTTTCTTTGATCCAATATCCCACCAATAACAATTAGCTCAGTGATTGTCTGGCTAATTATGATGAAACAACGGTTACTTTGCCCTAGTGTTTTGCACCACGGCTGCATGAGCATCCTCACCTCTGATGGTGTAAATGTCAAAGCGTGTCGCACCATTGTTTCACTCAGGAGCAACAACAATCCACACATCAGTATCGATACTCAAACACCAGCCACCGTTTCTATGTGTGCTTGGCCTGCTAAAGGTTTGCTGAAACAAACAAAGTAATGCTTCCAGTGGGTTATTAAGATGATATAGTGACACATCGACGGAAACAAAGACAAAACCCAACAGACTTTAGTAATGATTTCATTTGACAAGCCCATTAATTAACAAAAGAGGGATGAAGTCATCGGGTTTTTATTATCTGTAGATGGTCCAGCTTCTCTTCATCCTGCCAGAACTGCAGAACAACTCTGATGTGTCCATCTGTCTTAAAGTTCCCTTTATGACCCTGCTCTACAGATTTTAGTCATTTTCTCAGCACCTTCTTTTCTCCCTGACATATTGGTTGCAGTAGTCCCATCAAATTGGGTAGTAGTGGCCATCTTTCACAGAGCAGAGTTGTCTAAAAGAACCCAGAGGAGACCCTCAGATGAACTGATTGACATTCAGTTCATCGCCTCTCACCTGCTCCAATGCTGATTCTACAGGGAGAAGTGAACGTGATGTTGCTGCCTCACCAGGTCCTAACTCTGCCCCAGCTGTGACCATTTACGCTGCCATTCCAGTCTGACTGTTACCTCTGCTCCTTCACTTTCTCCCATACTTTCACTAGCGATCTCCCCCACCTCCCTTTTTGCTCCAGGCCGCTCTTCACTTTCGCTCTTGTGGCGGAACCTTCAGGTCCTTGTTGCTAGGCAACCACCATCTTAAGACTTTTCCCAGTAGACTTTTGACGGTAATAAAACAATGCCCCGAGACAAACAGCAACTGCAAACCGGAAAGGCCTCAGGGAGGAAAACGGGGGAGAGAATCTGTACCTTGTTCACGCAACAACACAAAAAATAACTCTCTTTTGGTTTTATTACGGAAATAATTGCACCAAACTCCGGGCTCCGGTTTTAGTTAAGGACCGATGGAGATGTAGAAGATGCTGAAGGAAAAAAATCTGTGAATTCATTCCCCACTTGCTGAAGTTACACCTTCTGCTATACTTAGACTGAAAGCTTATCCCACAGAGCCTGAGCACCAGAGCTGAGAAACAGCTGCCTTTGACAAGGTGATTGAGCCCCAAGGTTATGAAAACATATGGTAACAGATTATTTTAATCTCTGTCTATTGATACAAAACTACAGCCACCAATGTTACAGTTAGGGGAGGTCTGCCAGGGGACTTTGACTGACAGGATTTGGATTCGTTTTAAGGTGAACCTGCTATTTTTATCCCACAAATTTGGTCTGGTCCTTCTGACTGAAGCGGATCAGTGATCATGAGGAACAGCTATTTAGCTTTTCTCCACACAAGTCACTGTGAAATTTATTCAACACAGAACAGGAGTAAAAAAATAAATTAAAAAAAACGTCAGTGAATGTCAGTGTTTAATGTGACACCAATCCAGGTGTTAGCTGCCAGTCCAAGAGCTAACCACTGTAGAGTTGAAGGTGTCTGTGGTGCCAAACAAACCAGGACCAACACATTCTGGACAGTTTTAATGCTGTGTTAAGATGTTTTGAGTTTTTCATGCATACCCAGATCTATCTATCTATCTATTGTTACATTTATTAATAATTCTGCCCCAATATCCATACCATGAACAAACAGACTCGGTGAGAGTTTTGTGGCAGAAAACATTAATCCAAATACGTAGCTCATGCGGTGTTTTTAAGAGGACTCAACGCTGAGTTCTGAGCACAGGTACTCTTATCTGATGATCCATTATTTAACTGTATGATTTTAATCTGTGGCAGTGGCCGTTTGACTGTCGTCAGTATCATCAGGCAGAATTGGAGAAGGACCAGAGATGAGAGGCTGTTGACTACCACTAATCAAAATGCAAATGTCTGTCTCCTGAATGGGTCATTAGTCGGAGGCTGGATATCAGGGTGTGAATGGGAATCAAGCAAAGTTGAATGAAGAACAGTTACTTCATCAAAGGGTCAACAAGTTCATTTAATATTATCTCAAGGAGCTGCCAACAAACAGTGGCACGACTTCAACTCAGGCCTGATTACAAGCCGTAATGACAGACAGACTATTTACGTCCTGACTGTCAATCACAGCACAGACTCCAGGAACGTGATGTCCGGGTCCTCTGACCGACCAGTGACATCTGAACTCAATCAATTAGTTCATATTTAAAGAGCAGTTTCTTATGAATTATTTTCTGTCAGCAGTATTCATAGATACACAATAGATGAAGATCAGAGTACTGTTTATTTTTGCCCTTGTTAAATGTAGGAATTTAGATATTGTGCAGCTCAAACATGTATTTATTTTTTATTTTTTGCCTAGTTTCATGAGGAAGCTATCAGGGTTAACTTTTTCACATCATTAAAAGTTAAAATACAAATGTAGTTTAATACAGTTTTGTTTGAGGGAAAAAAACAAGTTCTTTGGCAAGTATTTTGGTTGTTTCTGTGGATTATTTGATATATTTCTACAAAAATGTTAATTTTAAATTAAATGTTGCTTTTTAATGTTACTTTTTAAAAACCATTGTAACTTTAAGTAGTTATCTTGGGTTGTTTTTAAGATAATGTTGCTGTACTTAAGGCAACATGGCTATTTTCTGTATCTTAAATGTTTGTTCGTAATCAATAATAAAATAATAAATAATAACAGAAAATCGAATTTATTTTGTCAATTTGTCATTTGTCAATTAATTTAAAATCAACTATCAATTAAGTAGGAGCATTTCCAATCAAATAGAAAACTACTGGCGATGTATTTAAACACCCATTGAAAACCAACCTCTGAATTTCAAGGACAAAGTCAGATATTTTAAGTATTTTTTCCCCAAATACAAACATACAACTATCTGAGTTCTTCCTTTACGAGATCATACTGATAAAAGGCCCACAGTAACAATGGTTCTCAATAAAATCTCCAGCAAATAAAAAAGCTATTACCGTACATTTCATTTTAACAGATGTGAGTTTCAAATTTCATAGCTTGGTGTTCCATGTGGGATGCCAAACCATATCACCATTTTTTTTCTTTCAGATTTTATTGGATTAAGAGCAAATTCTGACCAGCTGGTGGTGCTACAGGAAAAGCCAAGGACCTTAGAATTGATCTTTTGGGAGCCATGGACCAAATGTCAAGAATAGGCCGCCAATGCTCCAGCAATAATATATTCATAAAGCTAGGCTTCTGACATCTAAAAATACAAGTCAGGTGATGCCAGGCGCAACTATTATTATTATTTGTAGGGATTGTAGTTTTTTGTGTGTTTTTTTCTGTATATAACCTATGTATAGCCTTTGATTTGAAACAATATCTACTGAATTTACTTTAGTGTAGTAATTTTAGGATTACATAATTCTATGCTAGCGTTTTCATGTTTTTGATGTTGACTGTTGACAGTAAACCAGCAGAAAACTACTACCAGTCTACACATACTGTTTGAGTAGTAGAGAAAATGCAATTGTTGTGTGGAAAGACAAAAATAGATTACCTAAATCTGACCATTTAAAAAATGTTCAAAGATTGGACTTGCCACCTAGTTCCTCAAAATAAAGACCTGCACTTGCAGATGGCACCTTATTAAAGTCACTCCTTCAAATCAGTCATTCATTTGCTGCCTTTTCAGGCAAATGCTAATCTAATGGAGTGCCTTTGAGAGCATTGGTGCTGAAATCTTTAGAAAAAAAAAATCTTAAGGACCAATTAAAACATTGACCGTCCTCGTTTCTGCCTGAAAGAGACAGAACCCCTTTAGATCCTGCAGATCTTTTATTCTCTCCCTGCTTTATTCTGAAGGACGGTTCTCTGCAGGCGCTCGTCTGACCTTCAGTGATGTATTAACTTTTAAATGATGGCAAAGAACAGAGTCGCTGAAATCCAATACTCACAGGACATCTTAATTTTGCGGATAAACGCAAGAGAGGAGACAAACGCTGGCTGCCTTTTCTTCCTGTTTGGTCAAGTAGGACTGATTACAGCGTCTCTTTTGACCTACTTGTAAAATCTGAAGCTAAAGTACCATTTGAAGTACAAACTGCTGGATCAAACACATGCAAAGCGGAGGAGATTTTGGCAGGTCCACAGGTCAGATGGTGCTGCCTCTCCTCCTCTGTCACTGGGCTTCCACAGGAAGGTCATTAGAGGCAGAAACATATGCCGATCAGCATGCACTGGTCTGCTGTCCAATTAGTGGCTTGGAAGCACTCGTCAAAAACCCAGCTCCCAAACTCACAAAAACAGGTGAAGATCTGAGTTCGGGGCTGCTCCATATTGTTTACAAGCATGTTTGAACATCTGCAGAAGTCGGTTTTTTAGGAGATACTTTTTTCTACTCACTAAAGGAGAGTACACATCCAGGAACACACACTTGCAAGCTCACACTCGCTGTTGCACATTTCATAAACCTTTCTAAACTCCTGTCAAGTCACAGCAGCACTTTCTTCACCGTGTCGCCTTCGCTAAGACACAGAAAAAATATCTTTCTTTTTTCCTGCAGCTTTCTCCTATTTACCTCTACTTTAGGAGATCTGATATCCAGGATACTACGGTGGCTGACTTTATTTGTTGTCAGAGGAGAAGCTTAGCTCATGGCACAACAATATCATTCAAAAACAAACCTCTGTGCAGCTCAGTAACTACAGATAAACCAAAGCTTCAGAAAGAAGTGATCAGAACCCAGGAATCTTTGAATGCATTTCCTTCTACAACCTTAGTACCAGGTCTGTCAATGTGGTATTTGAGATAAATATTCACCAGACAATTTCAAAAATGGCTGAAAACCAATTTTAAGGGCAGACTTTAAAGGTCAGGGGTCATCCGCAAATTCTTCCTCAAATGATATTGGCTTTAAATCTCTCAAAGTTCTAAGTCTGTCCTTAAAATATTTTAAAAAACAACAACAAAAACAACAGTTCAAAGGTATATATGAATATACAGTGGTCCCTCGTCTGTCACAGAGGTAACGTTCCAAAACTGCCCGCGATAGGCAAAAAAACTGCTTTGAGACGCAGTAGTATATAGTATAGTATTATATTATTTACGTATATATATACCCTTTTACGAACCCTTTTGGAGGCATCATAGGGCGTGAAATATGGCAAAAACTTTCTGAAACTTTCAGTATTGTTTTTTTCTTAGGCTAGAAAATGCTTATTTTATCATGGCAATAATGAAAGTATTAAAAAAAATCTTTATATACAAAAATCACACAAATTGGGATGTTGTAATCAAACAATTTTGTCACATGACCGAGGTGACAAATCATCAGCCAGTTAAAACTTTCCAAGCCTCAGACCTTACAGCAGTTCAGTTGACTGCTCTGAAGATGACTCTGATCGATGTACGAGAAGATGTAAAATGTGTTGCGTACCATAGTTCTATGGTTTAATTTTACAGGCGTTCCTGAGTTCCTCCTGCTTTGACATGAGCAATGACAGAATAATAAATGTCAGCCATAGACTGGGTTTATGTTGAGTTTGGAACAACAACAACCTGCTGGCATCTGTCGATGGATGTAAGCGGTCTTAGATGATAAATAAATCTTTTTTTTTTTTTTTTTAAATTAAGTAAAGGTCATGGTGTTGACATGTCAGGTGGCTTTTTATTAATTATATACTGTATGTAAATGTCAAGTAGTGAGTAATTAAAGCCTTAAATTCTGACATTTACAAATGCAAAATTATAAATAAAAATAGAAATATATGCCATTAAGGGTAAAAATAACTGAAAGATTAAAGGTATGTTTAAATTTCAAACTAGAAGATAGAAAAAGCAGAAGTGGTTTTCTTTAAACTTCGATAGTTTTATTTGCTCATTCTCTTTAAGGAATGAAATAGAAAACAAAGTCTCACTGAGGAAACCGATTCCTCATTTGTTTTTTCACCTTTCCAGACTGAATCCAAATGTTACATTTAAGTTTTTCACCAGTTTCTCCACGTAAAAAAGAAAGACTGGGGTCACACAGCTCTTCATCTTTGAATGAAGGCTACATCCGGGGACATTGGGAAATGGAGCCCAGTATTGTTCCATTCAATTTAACCTGATTGCCTTCATGCCTAGTGTGAGTTCTGAATTCCACCAAGCTGCTGCAGACGTTGGTTCTTTATGTTACCGATTCTCTTTAAATGAACCAGCATGGGTCCATTTTGGATTTTTATTCGAAAATGGCTACGTGGATGCTGAGAGGCTGCTTCTTGTCTGACAGATCAGACAAGGATATGACCGGGCATGTAGATCACTTCTTTATTTGAGAAAAAAAAAGTTCAAGACCGGAGACCAACTCGTGTTTTGACTGGTGCTCTGTCCTCGGAGAAAATGCTATGTGCAACACAAAGAATGTGGAAACAAGACAAGAAGTGAGGAAAAGAAGGGGCCTAAAAGTAACTCCACCGTCTCCCCCAGGCCTTGTGCAGCTCTCTACCCCCATCATAAATCCAGATCTGAGCTCTGGCAGAATATGGTAGCTCTGTGCCTGCAGCTTCCACATGATTTCTCTCTGTCTTTGCTCTTTCTTTTTCATTTGATTTTTTTGAACTTGCACTGTACCTGTTGGAAGAAAGTAAAAAAAAAAAATTAAATAATCCATCCTACATATCAGCCAGAGGAGGGAGCCGCCAGGAGGCCAAGTCACCGCAGACTTGGAGGATGTTGATCACTTGTGTCTTATCGCAGGCACAGCCAGGCCACCCCTTGTGAATTAAAAGAGAAATAGTATCTCGCTCGCTCATTTTTCACCGCCCCAGAGATGTTCCGTTTGCTCCCTTTTCTGCCGGCTCCTGTGCCAGAGAGATAATCCGGGGCCCATTCTAGGGGCAGGCGTATCCATCTTTCTTACGGTGTTGGACGGCGAGTCCTTGGCTCCTCTGAGGTCATCAGTGCCCAGGCCAAACTCAAGTACACCCAAACACAACAGCATTCTTTTCTGTTTTCACTTTGTTGTTGTAAAAGGTGGGCACTTTAAAGAGTGAAAATGAAAAGCATGAGTGGAAGCTCCCCCCTTTTTTTAAAAGGACTGACGGTCAAAACTGGTGTTGAAGTTTAATTTAAATGTCCTCCAATTTGTCTAAACCAGAGTATATTGCAGTATATCAAAAAAAAGGAGTGGTCTTTATTTTACATTTCATTTCTAAAATTTTATGTCCACTTCTTTTCTAAAAAAACCTAAATTATAAGGTGACAAACCGTCTCCCATTCTAGGTAAAAAAGACACAGCTTTTGGTTGATGCTCCTTTTATACCCAATCTGTACAATACACCCAACCCCACTACCACTCAACTTCTAAATCAAAAACCTCATTTAGAATCTTTAAAGTCCTACTTTGTCCTTGTCCTCTTACATACATTTCTACATCTGTTTATTTTAAGCAATTTAAGCAAAAGGTATTTTTCTAGTTGTGTGTCCACTTGAAACTTGAGTTCTCGTAATATATCATATCTGTTCCCCTCAGCTACTGACTCATGCTTGACATTATCTCACTTTCTTCCTCAGAGTTATTTTGGGAGTCGGCAGGTTGACGATGATGACTGCGGCTGACATGCTCCACCCTTCTCCACCTACAGGCTCACAGTTGTCAACACCATTAAAGAAATGGCCTGAGCTATAATTAAATCACCAACCTCTGAAAATGCCAGCATTCAGTTTGGCACCTACTCAATAAGTGCTGTTAATTACATTATTATTATTATTTTTTTTTTCTAATTTATTCATCTCAAAGTAGGAACTCCTAACCTTGACATAAACCGGCTCTGTGTGTTTGGTTTAATTACAGAGTAGCACAAAAAACAAAAAAAAAAAAAAAAAACAAAAAACCCCTAACAGGAACAGGAAGAGAAAAAATCTTTAAAACTTATTTTGTATAATAACTGATTGAAAAGAATATAAATTGTAATATCTTTGCATGACAACCACCTGAACACAGTCTTACATTGAGGACATTTTATGGTCGAGTTGTTGACTGCACTTCTTGGAGAATAGTAGGTTGGAAAAGTGTATGATTACCCTAAGTTAGAAGTAGCATTTTAGTAGAGCTAATTTTTCTCTTATATTTTTCTCATACAATGTTTGAAGAGAGTGCAGGATTTGTGTAAAAAAGTTTGTTCGAAACCAAGATGAAATCCTATTCTGCTGGAAAGCTTTTCTTACATTAGCTCTTTCAACATACAGCCGGCTTTAAAACACAGGCTCTGTGAGGAAGAGCAGCAGGAAAAAAATGAAAAAAACTCCTACTTACAGTTGTCACATTGAGCAGCCCTGGTTTAGAATCAGACACAACTTAAGGGAGAATTTCTTTGGTCTTTGGATTCTTCTGGGATATGAACACCATCACCTGGAATAAAGGAGGGAGGGGGGGGACATGTGGAAGTTTTTATTTATTGATTTTGTTTATAACATATAAACCACCATCTTTCCAAAGACAAAACATGCATTTTTTGAACATTTCTATTGCATGAAGAGCCCACTGTGTAGTTTTCAAAGGCATTTGATAGAAGATGGTTTGGGCTCAAAGGTCCTAATTTGTTCAAAACTGCAGGAGATAAATTAAATTCTGCACACCTCCACCTATAGCTCTATCAATTTGACATTTTTACACCAGCAAACATCAGCGGTCTGAAATGACAGTAAACAATTTATTTTTCAGTCAGTTAAAAAGCACTTAAAGCTCCAAACGGCTGAAGGACCCAGCAGAGTCCCAGTACTGATAATACCCTCAGGGCTGATCAAAACAAATTGCCTTGTTCATATTAAATGGAATCATTTTATCCGTGTCAAATATCATCACATTAGGTAGACTGGCTTTAATGTTTGTTCTGATGGCTGGAAATGATTGTAATCTGTTGACAAAAAATACCAACAAATGTAGCTTCATGTTCACAAACCGGTCAGTCAAAATAGTGTTTTTCCCTGTTAAAATCTAAAAAGAACTACTAATACTTGCCAAAAGAAAAAGCAAAACTTTGTTTTTGCTCTGACAGAAAACCTCCAGAGTCATCCACCGCTGTTATCTTTCAGGGGAAAATGTGAAGACGCATGTCCCCCAATGAGAATCCCATTTGAGATGAATTAAGCCGGATCTGCTGTCGTGCATTTTCCTAATGATGTCCCGTCTCCCACAACACTGCTGACATTTTAGTTGCCTTATTTGTTTTGCAGCCTTTGCCTCCTCTTTGAAGGTCACTCCTAAATTACTTTAAAGCATGCAAACCACCGTGTCCACACTTCACCTTTATGGTTGGAAGAGCAGCACAGAGCAAAGACAGCACAACGGGGAGGAAAACTATCTGAACTTAACTCTCCTTCTATTTCAGTACATATATACATATATTTACATATACTAGTGGTTCAACAATACATAGATTTGTATTGAATGGCCCAGGACAGTGGATCTACGCTCGGCTACTGCCCCAATTCCTACTAAAGTGATTGAAGTATAAGGAATAAACAAATATTCCACAGCTGATAAGAAACCAGGGCTAAAGAAAATTGTAAAGTACTGTAGTTTGCCCAGGATTGGCTTAATGTTGGCAGAACAGAATCTGCTTACTGTCAATATTAACAGAGCAGCTGCTGTAAATGTATTCACTTACAGCAGCCTCTGCAGGGCAGAAATTTTAAAAAGTATGTTACTACAGTATGTAACTGACACAAGTAGTACACTCCAAGGGCTTTGGGACAGAGACAAAGCAAGAGTGAGACAGCAAAAAAAAACTGAAAAAACTTTAATAGTTTTCTAACAAGATAAAAGTACATTCACCGACAGCACAGAACTATTTTTCATCATTTGTTTTGCATTATAATGTACCAACATTTGTGTAAAAAAGGGTGATTTCATTATCACTATCCTCCATAACCATCCTTTTTCTGTCACACTCCTCCCTCTCACCAGTGTATGTTTGAATATTTCATTCAATACAGATGGAATCCTAATCTTAGCTCCCAGCTTTGGCCTTTTTTTTTGGTCGTCGATCCATTTTCCCATCACCCATTTCTGGGCTCCGTCCTCCCTCTGGCACCACAAACCATCACTCACTCACTCAACTTTCTTTAAGAGACTCCTACTTTTGTACTTTCTTCAGCCACTAATTATCATTCTGCCACAGCGTGTGAGTCTCCACTCATTTCCACCATCATTATGTTCTGTTACGTTATGTTGATGCTAACAGGACTGGAATCATCTTTATACCTCAGTGTTGCATTGACGTGAAGGAGCCACAGCTGCTGATGGTGAGGTGACGACTGGAGGCTGGGTTTTGTTTTTAAAAGAAGCTGCATGCTGCAGATGACTGTAGGCTACACCTAAGTGCTACCAGCGTCTCAATAGTCAGTTTTAAAACGTGAACCAGGCAACAGCATAAAGGAGGTGACAAAAATTACACTGCATGTGATAATTGCTCGTCAAGGCTAAACTGCAGAGGAAAACAAGTGAGTTTGACTGCAGTGGATACTGAGGAAAGATAATACAAACACTTTATATGAGGTTAGTATAGAGATTCCTACCATAACCTCTGGTAAACACCAGCTGTTGTCTCTGTTTATTTTCCATTTGTTTGTTTTTTTACTTGTTACTAGTTTTTGACATAATTTACTAGTACTGATATATGAGGCTAATTTTAAGTCATTCAGCTAACAGCCAGGTATTTTTTCATATTTACTTTCTTTCTAATATTATAATCTTTAGCTATGTTTTCTTTTCTAATTTATTTTTATGTACACGTAGCAATTTATTCCAAATCTTAGGCATTATTTCAAATATTATCTGATCATTTTTTTAGCTAGCTAGCTTGGTAGTCTCCTCCATCCCTCGACACCCATGGTCTCACATCACCTTGGACTTTGTTACTGTTTTACCACCATCCTGCTGGTAACACCAACATATATGAAATAATTAAGCGCTTCTTTAAGTATGTCCACTTTGTTCCTTCGCCTAAGCTCCCCTCTGCTACTGAGGCTGCTGACCTCCTTGTACAGCATGTGTTCCGTCTTCAAGACATCATCTCTGATAGGGGTCTGTAGTTCTCATCTCAGGTCTGGAAATCCTTCTGCCAGCTGCTGGGGGGCTGGACGACTCAATCGGGACCTGGGAACTTTTTTCCAGTGTACCAGCCATCACCCCGCCTCCTGGAGCTCGTACCTTTCATGGGTTAAGTACACCCACAACTCCCTCTCTACCTCTGCTACCAGTATGTCCCCTTTCCGAGTTGTTCTTGGTTATCAACATCCTCTGTTCTCTGAGCAGGAAATGGACAGGGTAGTTCCCTCGGTTCGGGAGAACATGAGGAGGTGTTGGTGAGTCTGGAGGGCAGTTATGGTGGCACTGCTCCGGACCACTGCAAAGGTCGAGGTGAGGGCATACAAGCACCGTGCACCTGCTCCCTCTCACCAACCCAGACAGAAAGTTTGGTTGTCATCCAAAGACATTTCCCTGTGGAGTGCCGTACGTTTGCCCCGAATAGGATTGGCTCCTTTGATATCGACAGGATCATTAACCCTGCTGCTGTCCGTTTACACCTCCACAAGTCTCTCAGGATTCATCCCACTCTTTCACTGTGTCACTCGTGAAACCAGTTGTCTCCAGTCCTCTGTATCCTCCAGCTAAACCTCCTCCTCCCACAAGAGTGGTGGATGATCAACCGGCATCGGCATACACTGTCCAATGGGTGGGTTGAGAATGTTCACGCTTCCTGTCGCTTTTTGTGACTCTGGGATATTTGCCTGCCTCTCCAAAATTACAGTTTTTTTTTTTTGGGAGTGCTCCTTTTTTGATCCTTGGATGAGCATCTCTGCCGCTTGTCAGCAGTTTCAGATCTCTTCAGAATCAAACTTTTTTCATCAATCCCCACCAGCCAATCGCCCATAGTAGATAAGGGTTTGTTTACATGCCTCTCTAATGGTTCGTCTGCCTGACGAGTGTTTTTACTCACTATGAGTAATTATCACGGCTGAATTTGCGGAGGAGAGCCTCATCCACACAATTACAGCTTTCATTCGCTAATGAAACAGCGGCCCATCTATAGCTGATGGAAATGCTCTCCGTCTTATTGCCATGTGAGGTTTCTGACCTTGAGGGAAAGTCCAGACTCAAGGACACAGCAAAGGGGAGGAGGTGCAGGGGGGCAGTGCATTTTAGTATGAATGAAGTTTTTAATATTTGAAACAAGCATCAGGTGGCGGTGGATGAGTAGAAACACACACGGATTGGAGGTATTCTTGCCTTTGTTGTAGTGCAAAGAATGTTTTCAAGTGTGTGTGATTGTCTGCGTGTGTGTGTGTCGTTTGTGTCTGTGTCCCTCTAGTTTGTCAGATCCTGTTAATTGCTGCCTTCCCGCTGTGTTTAAAATGTTGAGACTCCTCTCTCCTCCCTCCTCTCAGCTCCCCTCCAAAAACTGTCGCTCCTCTTTCATTATTTACCCCTTCAAATGAGAGAAAAATGTTCACGTCCACATTAATGACTCCACAGGAGAGAGAGAGAGTGGAGGTAGAGAGAAAAGTAGAAAGACTAAACTAATTAAGGCGAGTGACTCACCTTACCATTACACAGAATTTAGTATGGATATTGCAGCATAAGTCTGCTGCCTCCACCCCCACCACTTCATCCCCTTCCTCCCTCCCTCCCTCCCTTTTTTAATTACTTCAAACTTCCACAAAAAGTTTTCCGAACTGTTAACAAGCAAACAGGGATTGATGGAGAGCAACTGTTAGTGTATGCATGTCTGCACTGGATATCAACAGCAGTACCTGGAAAATACTTGAGTTGTCAAATACTTACTCAACAATCAATGTACTTTAGTGCAAAACAAACCAGTCAGAGGTCAGAGAGGTTGTAAAGACTGCAGGCTGAAAATGTTAGAGGCTTGTTTTCTATGAGTTCACTGCATGTGTTTTTGTGTTTTGGTCGTCATCTCCATACCAACGACACTCTCATAGGCTGTTAGCAAGAACGACACTTTTGCTTTCTACTGGCCGTAGGAGCCTGCTTTAGAAACTATTTTCACTAGAAAACGATAGAAACAGTAGATCCCACAAAATCAATTTAAAATCAATTAATATAGGACTGAATTTAAAATGAATACAAATTTGAAGTTTGTGTAAGGCTAGTAAAAAGCACTCCGGGTGGTAAAGGGTGACTGAAAAATTTATCAACATGATTATTAATTTCATTTCATTATCATTTTTGTTGTGTCTTTTTAAATGTCAATCTCTCATATAAGAAAATGTACACTAATAAGACAGTACGTCTTTATCATCTACAGCGAACAAAACCTGCAACACTTCATATTTACACCACAGGGGCTGAGTTTTTCCTAAGGCTATATTTCCCTCCAAGTCTGTGCCAACGGCAGACAGACTTGGCCGGACCCAGGTATAAACCATAGATATATATTAGAGTATTTATAGCATCTATTAATAGCAAGGGTATTAAAAAATGAACAGCCTTTGAATGACAGAGAGGGGAGAAAAGATGGAGGAAGGGATTAGATGAAAACGGCCGCGGAGGAGTGGGAAGACTGATCTCCTCTTTCAGCGGAGGCGACTCCAGCAGAAGTACCTGCTAAGCAAATTTATTTCACTGCACTTTTTAATGCTCCTGGCTCTGCCTCTCTCTCTCTCTCTCTCTCTCTCTCTCTCAGTTTTCTTCCTTCACAATAACTCCAGGATGAGCACTTCCCTCACCCTCCTCTCCTTCCCTTTAAATCACATTCCTTTATTTGCAAGCACCACACTTTCTTTTAGAGCTGGCTTTTAAGAAATTAATCCTGATGTTAAAAAACAAAAAAAAAAAAAAAACCCAAAACAAAACAAAACAACCTTGGTGTAGTACCTGCACCAACACGGAGAGAGAGCAATCCTGACTATTGAGCGGGCGGTAAATTGGCAATTAGAGGCTAACATTGTACTGCCAGGACCTGAATACATGCAATGAGGGTGGGTGGGCTGCAGGTGGACTGGGGTTGGGGGGGGCTTGCCTCTGTTGTACGACTACCTGTCAATCAAACAGCACCAGGGGCAATTTTGTGTTTCATTAAGTCATAATTAATGAAGGCAGATACTTTTCTCTCCCACGGGTGTACCAAGGCCGGTTTACCATTGTGGGCTGCGTTCTCGTTATGAAAGCACATTTTCTAAAGGACTACTTTGGAAAACAGACTTTAATTATAATGAAAAAAAATCTATTGGTGTCACGTTTGATGAGTGAACATGTGTGCTATCAAACAAATAGCAGTGGCCCCTGAAACCTGGCAAGAAATAAGTCTCAGAGGAAGACAACTGGCTGTGTTCTACGGTGGAAATTTGCAAGAAATTCCCGCTTCTCCATGTCTTAATCTCAGATTTTATTGCCGCCTAATTTATCACCTGGACTCTCTTTATGATTTAAAGGATAATTTGTGATGTTTTTTTCCCTCGATTGGATTTTTTTTTTTTTTTGGTGTGTAAAACAGCTGGAAAAGCTTTGACGGCAGCAGCACACAGCGGGTGGATGTGAAGTGAACGTTCAAAGGTGTAGTTACACTTGACTGCAGTCGATACTGACAAGGAAGGAAGCTTCA
>NC_024307.1:25035825-25082322 GCF_000523025.1 Cynoglossus semilaevis | reverse complement strand
GTCCATCGCCTTGCTGTCCATCCCATCACTTGTTCAATCAACAGATCTGCCGTTTCCTGAGGTTTGTGCATCAAATAAAAGGCCCACACACTGGTTTAAAGGTGTAGTACACACAGTAGACACATCCCAAAAACAGCCATAGAACCACAGCAAGTCCATCCTCTGTCATCTTTAATGACTCAAGGGAAGTTTAAAGTGCTGACTTTATTGGCACATAAAATAGAAACGAGAGCTCGTAGGTGGCAGTGGACCAACAGGTTTGTTTCTAAGCAAAAAAGACAAAGCCAGTAGTCAATCACTTATGCTTAGCATCACTTTGGTCTTCAACAACAAATAATTGTGTTGTATTCAGAACATTGCGGTCGATGACCTGGGATTTCAAAAGCATGTATGGCACCATCTACAGGGGAGAAAGGGAAGCTACATTTACAAACACAACACCTTACTAAAAGCAATACTGTGTTCTCATGTTTTGTGCTGACATGGATTGAACTATAGCAGGAACTATATAAACAAGAGAATAGATTAAAAAATGTCACAACATATGTCCTGAACACAGGTTAGAGTTCTGGACCTATCATTTCACTGTTCTTAACGTAGAAGAGCAACTTCTCATCTCTACATCAACTGTGTTTCTGCAAGAAAAACTGACAACTTGGGTTGTAGCTGGGTTCTGCCTCAAATCCATGCAGCATCTTGTTGTTTACCTGGTATCTGTGACATTTTTCACACATGGATTCTTATCGTGACGACACGCACGATCAGCTCAGTGAGAAAGTACCTGCCATCTCAAGACTGCTGCATCTTTAGAAAAGGAAAACTGGAAACTGTCGGGAGCAGAAGAGTCGTCTGTCGCCTCATGAAACAACTGATAAAAAAAAATACATATTTGGTTCATGACATTTGGATTTGAGAGTCCAACTGTGTTCATGTAGCACTTTAGAGTCGAAAGACTGACATAGTTATGAACCAACACCTTAAGCAATACTACTACAATCCAGTACTCCAACTTTTACTTTCAGCACATGGAGCCAGACTTGATAAGATTTAAAGACTGAGGATTAAAGTACCTGATGATAAGAAGAACTGTTACAATATCAACAATAGCCCCGTCTACAGCATGTTCTACCACACCTGGAGCACTATTATGTGTTTCTGTGTGTCTGCAATTGTGTGCCAAAGAAATTTTAGGAGACAGTGACAGAAAATAACGAGCTTGAAGCCGGCGCCCAGAGGGTGGCAGACGCAGCACTGGGACTAAACTGGACAGCATTAATCTGTCACACATGTGTCTTCCTCTTCATCTTTTTCACTTATAAAAATACAATCATATCCTCGGGGTATTGTTGCTTTTGTCCGATGACACACATACAGCTAGTGTGTCTAGCAAGGATTACGAAAAAAAAACAACTGATGGGACAGTTATCACCCAAGGCTAGAAGAGGCACAGTTAGGCCATAGTTTCTGTCAGGGCATTGAATGCTTTCATGGTTAGTGTAGATTGGTATATAGGTAGGTGGCGCTGATGCCCATATGTTACAATTCGCAATTAACTCTGCACATCTCGGAATTTGGACCACTAAACATACTTGTGTATGTAATGTGGTCTAGATATGTTTAGAGCTTTGTCTTCTAGATAGCATACTATTTGTCGAGACATGAAAGGTTTGAAAATGGACAGTGCAATGTCAGAAACATCAGTATATTATTATCAAGATTAGGAAAATAAAAACTCCAAATATATAAATGAATCATTTAACAAATAAAAAAACATGAACAACCACCAAAGGGTAAAACTCAGAAAACTCAGTTCATTTTTGGGGGGAAAAGTAAAAGCCATTCAAGTTAATCAAGGTTTGCATGTTTGCCCTCCGGCTCTGAGATTTTATTTTCTGCTCTCACACAAAGCTTAATATTTACCAGTGCAAATATAAGAGTGGGGGTGGGTTGGGGGGATTGAAGGGAGGGGTCAAAAATGTTTAGAGCATCTGTCAAGGTTGTGAGTATTTTCCTCTGTGTTTTGAAGGTTAGACCTGAGGTGCTATTTGCCTCTTGTTTGTGACTAAAGACAACAACAGAGATGTGAGCGGGAGGTAGGTAGGAAGAAAAGCAGATGCTAGCACATTGTTTTCACCAAAAAAAAAACAAAAAAAAAATACAAAAAAAAAAAAACAATAATAATATAAAAGAATAAGAAAGATTCACTGCGTCAATAGAATTGACTTCCAAGAGTCATGTGTCAGAAGCAGAGCTGCAAATCTCAGCCACAGACATGAGTGTGGTTTGCTTCGTGAAAACATCAAAGTAAATGTCAAGGTTTGAAAACGATGTTAAGGAAAGAAATCATGGCCATTTCTGCCATTTGAATAAAGAAAAACATTTTCAGAAAACGCACAAACTCAGTGTTAAAGCTGGGTCACCTCTCTGCAGTGCAACATTTTCCACTGGACAGCTAACAAAAAGGAAATGGAACAGAAAATTCTAAACTTTGAACGCTGCCACTATTTGATTTTGAAGAAACAGCTCATTCCTGAGTCTGCCATACTATGTTTTAGATTTTAGATGCCATAATGCCATTTAATGCCATAATGGATGCTTTCGATTTAAAATACCTTTATCTGGATAATCTGTAATTATGTGCAATTCAGTTTGATAATTGCTGGAATCAATGGAAATGCTATTTTTTTTGAGAAATAAAAGGATTTCAGCCATTTCACAAAAGTGTCAGTGTTTAGTCTACATCTGCCGAAGTAGGTCATACTTTTCTGTCAGCTCACCTACATTGGTCAAGCTTTCCAGAATGCTAAACTTCCAAAGTCCATAGAAAAAACCAGCAATTCCACATCTTCCTCTAATATACAGTCAATACAGAGTCATTTTAAACCAGATGTAAAATGTAATGAAATCCTCAAAGAGCCGTAATTCTAACATGATAGCAGACATGATTTGGTGATCCACATCTGTCCCATTAGTTGGTTTAAATTGATCCTTCAAAATGAATAACATCGTGGAACAGAAGCTCCTATAGTCTCTTGAGAAAAAATAGATGTTTTTTTTCCAACAGAATTTGGTGCAGAAGATTAGCTCTCGATTGTGCTGCTTTAATTACGCATAAACAACAGTCACTGACGTTTGTGTTGGAGGCAAGAAGGCTTAATGTGAGTGTGGACCAGTGGGAACCGGGGAGGGGATCCATTCACACTTAGGTGCAGTACAGAACAACGTCAGAAAATCAAAGGATTTTATTTCATTGTTCTTTGATAAATCTCAAATAAAAAAAAATTAAATCCAAGTTCTCTTGGTTCTATTTGGAACACAAGAATTTTGTGTTTGACACATTCCAGGTACTCTATGAGTTTTAACAGTCCTCAAACTCCCTGCACCTTGCTTGTTAGACATGGTTGCCATGACAATAGCCATTTATTCCTGATTGGAGATCTAATGTGATTTTGGTAGTGAGCACTGCCATTTATCTACTGTTAATACAGTAGCAGCATTAGCAGCAGTCAGACGCAGTCATCCATGAGGAGAGAATACGTCCAGGCCATTAACGCAGAGAATATAATGTGGTTTTTGGAGAATAAAAGTACGTTTGTTGGAGTGTGTGTATACCTAACATGTGTATGGTATGTAGAGGACCAAAATACCGCGGAGCTGGAAGATGGGGTTGTGTTTACTGAAGGCACGAGTTCTCTCTGAGTATTCAGGTTGGTCAAAAAAAAATCAGGGATGATGTTATACACTGTCTTAAACCATGGATGATAATTATTATATTGTTCACCATGTTATGATAATGTATATATATAAACAAAATGGAGTCGATGTAGACTTGTACTAGCAATACAGAGCTAAATCTCATACAAAGTTCTGATACACATTTAGAATTTCTATTAGGAATCAGCACAGAGCTAATGTTTGGCAATTATAAGCCCATGAAGAACATGAGGTTTGTATTGAACACACAGAGTGTGCATTATGAGCATTAACAATGTGCTGTTTCTATGCAGAGATGCCATCAGAACCCAATTAATTTGAGAGACAGGGAAAAGGCAGCGCTGCGCAGTGAATCACAACCTCTGCTCATTTCCCTTTCTTGCACCGAAAATGTGACACTTGGAATCAAACCTGTCACCGCCATCCTTGATATGTAACAAATAAAATGTGACTGACGTGAAATTATTTCCAGGCTGTTAGATGTAGCAACGAGCTTTGTCAGGATTGTCATCTCCTCGGAGATGTCTTTTTTAGTTGAAGGAATAATTGCAACACAAACTCAAGGTTTGAGATGAGCGGAGAAAACTATGGAGAAATCGGAGGCAGGAGTCAATCTTTCCATCTTGTCTCTTATCAGATTCTTTGTTGAGCTGGAGGAGAAATAATGATGCCGGACTAATGCACAAACATGCAGATGAACAAATAAGGAAGAAGAGCAGCCTTGGAAGTTAGGACAATGAAACTGGGGCCAGAAAGGTCCCAGGGATCAAGGACACCTGGACTAAGAGCATTCTTCATTAAGAAGGAAAAATGAAAAATGAGGAAAAGGGGTGCAAAGGGGTGAGATGAGACTATTTCCTCTTATATTGTAGCAGGACAGCAAGGGGGTGAGATGAGACTATTTCCTCTTATATTGGTTCAAGTGATCTTCTTAGTCACTTGTTTTTACTTTTTTTAAATCAGTTATTTCCTACAGTAAAGTATTGTCAGAGGTGTAGAGGTCAAGGAAGAGAGTGTCTGGCTAAACATTTTTGGTTATCAGTTATGTACTCTTTAAACCCAGTACATGTGCAGATATAATGGTATGAATTAAGCGCAAATGAAACCCTGTTTCTTCAACAAGTGCAACAAACCAATGTCTGTAGCCAGCCAGCTAGCTACCAGCCCTCTTTTTTTTTGAGTTAGCCTAAATCATATATATATATATCATATATAATGGAAGTTGTATTAAGGTTCTTTTTTTCTAAACTAGAAATCAAGTACTTCCACACAAAAAGCATCTAACATACAAATGTGTACGAAGCAGTGCTCAGAAAATGTCATTCCTTTTAACTAGTCCTGGATCCCCAAAAAACGTCTGGACCACGTGCTTTAGGTCTCCAACAGGAGCCTGGCTGCAGGGAAGATTTATATTTATAAAGATGCAAAAGCTCTACAGCAGGGTCATTTCCATGCTGACAGTTTTGAAGGTATCACAGTATTTTATTAAAATTTGAAACTCATTTGAATAAGCGCCACCACTGAAGAGGAAAATTAATGAGCAAATTAACGTTGTGAATCAAATTAATCAGTCTGATATCAGGAGCTGTAGCTTCAGCATGAAATTGATCTCCATCACTAATTTAACTGAATCCACTTAGGGACAACAACAACTTGGCCGAAATGAGATTATTAATGAAGTAATATCTGCTAAAGTGGATGAAAAGTGATTAATGGATATCTAAGAGTAAAGGTCACGGAGTGGAGCAAAAAAAAAAGAAAAAAAAAAAGAAAAACTACAGCAGAGACAGTGAAAGAAATAAAGTGTTTTCCAGAGAAAACAGGACAGTGTGGGCATTTTTGTTTATACCAGTGAATGCTTGTATGTCCTACTTGATATTTGACAACTATTAGTGCCGCCTAGTGACTAGATTCAGTGTTTTCCCCTGTTTGATTGTAATACAATTAACTGTGCTCACATTTTCCAAACGTTCCTTACCCATTCAAGATATATAAAATGATATGCAGTCAATTTATAACGCCCCCTAGAGACAAGATGAAGATTTACCGTATTATTCAAACATCCCAGACAAAATTGAAAAAAATTCAAAATCAAAAAATATAAAATCTTACAGCCTTCCTTAACCTTGTCCTCAGATAAGACGCTCATGAAATGCACGCCATCATCAATACAACCGCCTTTTTGATAATGTTCACGTTGGAACAGCGATCAGGTAAACACTCCTTGTGACTCACATTCCTCCCACATCCCTGACCTTACTGTGAACCTCAAAGTCACAGATGTATTTTCTTTCCTTTATCTTCAAACACAACAGAATGAACCGAACAAGCTCGGAATTTCAACACGCGTCAAAAAGAAAATAAAAATTGTGCTGACTTTTATTTTGACCTTAAGTGAAGAACCATTTGCGTATCTGTGCTCAGTGTCAACAGCACTCTCATAGCTCAGTGTGTAACTGATGACACAAACATGATACAATACAAATGGCGGGGGGTGGGGGGAGAGGGGTGGACATACTAGTACACACCATTAATAGCTATAGCTAGTATTGTCACAATGTTGTGTAAAGCATTGCACCACACACAGCAACATGATAGTGATGTTTACATGCTGATACACACAAACGTAAACATCATGATCCGAGGTTCACACCTCCTGCATTTGTAGACATGGGTCAGCTCAGAGGGGAGCTGTCGCCGCTGCTGAGTTTCACTAATAAACTCCAGTGCTTTGACTGACACCTGAGCTGTAACTGGAAGTAAACTGTGATGCTGCCACAGTACAAGTGTGACTGATTGGATACAAGCTCCATGAAACGATACACACAAATGCACATCAGCTGTTTGTGACAAATACAAGACCATTACTGTAACTAATGTAAATGTTGGTCTGGGCATAACTGCAGTGTGTCAAAAACAACAACAACAACAAACACTTTCAATCAAGTGTCACTTTTAACATACAAAGACAGCAAAGAATGTCCGCCAAGAACTGCCAATTGTCACATGCAACGTGGAGCCTGCTTCAACATATGTAACCGGTCTAGTCTCTGCATTGTGTTTATGAAAGCCGTCGTGCTGCTGTCACAAACGTCCTTAATGATCTGACGGAATTTATACAGAACAAAATTAGTTGTTAAAATTAATTGACAAGTCTAATAGAGTAACTGTTGGTGAGCTGGGTATATAATATTTATGGCCAACTTTAAGCTCTTTGTACTCTTTGTGCACAGAAGTATAATTGTTTTTCTTCTTTTTACGTCATTTGGGCTATCTTTGAGCTAACCTTTAGCTAGTTCTGTGCTTTGCTTATTAGCTTTGTTTTGTTTTCTAAATAAAACCAATTCACTGTACAACCTTAACAGTGGACAATTTTGGGTTAAACTGTAGCTGTGTTTAATCAAACGTTGATTTATTTTTGTTGTTGTTTTTTTTATTCAAACCTTTACCTATTTCTTACCAACATCTCATTACCTTTTGGCCATTTAAGACTTTTCATCATTAAAAAGCGCTCTAAAAGCAATTAGATGAAGATGAAGCACTAGATGAAGCACAGATCGCAGTAACATCCAGGCCTTCAAGGTCATGGACAAAGAAAATCAGTTTCTCCCTTTGGCCTTAAAGAATTGATTTCCCACCATTGAAGTCACTATTCAAACTTTGTAGATCACATCCTTTAACATAACTAAGATGCTAATTCAGGAATGTTAATGTTCAGCTACCAATATCTCTGCTGCTTCAATCAATAATAAAAAAAAATCACATGCAAACCTGGAAAACGTATTTATAGAGCTGGTGGTCGGTAAATAATTCAAATCGTATGCCAAAGTATAGAAATGTGGTTTGTAGATAACACATACAGTCGTAGGCAAACAGAAAAAGCTCTTGTGAGGCAAAGCCCTAACAGCATGTCTGCCTTGCTAATATGATAAGAATGTGAAAACCTCTCTGCTGAAAAGGCTAAATAATGAATGGTAGCTATTAAAAATGGAAAAAAAAATTAAAATTCCATCCATTAATTTTTAAAGGTACATTATCAAGAGTGCACCAACAAGGCATTTTATTGATGTGGAGTTGCACCGCTGAAACTCGGGTCCCGGTTACACACTCCTACATCCATTTCACGCTCAACAAAAAAAAGTTTGAAGAAAAAGACTAAGAGGCCGCTGTGACACGGAGGTACAGTTAAGCACTCCCCCCTCCCTCACTCCTCTGTACCTCCATTTACCATTAGTGGCCACACTTCACTTGTAAACCGATTGCTGACAGGAGGCAAAAAAACAGGACCCAGGTCAATAATTTAAAGAACTGGAGGCTAATTTTAATCTATTGCCTTGCAATGTGCATACAGTGTGTCAGGGGTGAGGCCAAAGAGGGATCTGTCATGTGATTCATGCTTTGGGGAGAGAATTACTTTCATGACACATCATAATTTAATACATTTTAAGGAACTCAGCATGACTTTGCCAGGCCGATAGTGGGAATGGAGGGTGGGAAGGAGACGGGGGAGATGAAAAATGAGAGGGATATTAAATTATGAAGCACCTTAACAGAGCAATCTGTCTTGCAGAGACATGATTGCCTTACCACTCTGGATTGATGATAATCTGTTTGTAAGGGAGGGCCCTGGTGAAGGCTGAACGGCGGGCAGCTGTAACAGGCGTTAGTGCTGTGAGCTGGGAGCTCCGGCCGAAGCCGGGAAATGTAAGTAGAGTAATACGTTTGGAGAAATCGACGGCATCAACACTTTATCACAAAAAAAGTTCACCAGCTCTTTGCTGTAAGTAAGGAAGCTAACTTTTTTTTTTTAACATTTTTAACTGTCATGAATATTAATTCTAGTTTAACAATAAAAAATGGATTAGCATCAAAAGTTAATACAGCCATGTTCTTCATTACCAGGTTTCCTCACAGTGACATTTTAAAGAATTATGAAGGTGTGAGAAGGATTTGCAGAAGCCCGACACACTGACCTCAATACACTAATTCTAATTACTGGCTAATTACGCATTTATTACGCCTTAATGCATGATTCATTTACATTAATAAGTGAAACTGTTCCAAGCAGATAAGAATCAATATTAATCTATTAATGATCTTTGCTGAGATAATTGTAAGGTAATGGATACTTTTACATTTTACAGTCAATATAGAGTAAATTGGAATTGACTTGGTTAGATTTCTTTATTTGGTTTCTTGACACATTTCTGGAAGGTTTATTTCAGGTAATTACTTGAGAAATAAATTTTCAAGTACTTAGTTTTAGTGATGTTAGGGCTCAGGTTAGGCTACATTTTATCACTCCGCAGTTAACTTTGTTAGCATTTTGTTTAAAATAGCTCACAATTTTTCAGTGACTTCAACTCTTTGGTAACTTATAGCCTTGGATGATATGTTTTAGACACGTCACGTAGCTAATTTAAGTCTAGACAAACCTACAGGTATTTATTTGTATATCTTTCGAGCTAAAAGTTATTTTGTAGCAACATTTAGGTCTGAATGAATCAATTATTAATGACAAACGAGTTGAAAAACATTCAGTTTGTTTTGCAGATTTCAAAGACGTCAGCAATACAAAAAAAAATATGTTTCAGTCCATTGAGGATTGAGGAGTTCTATTAGAGACTGGTCCACTCTGAGGCTGTGACTGGGCTGCATGTGCCGATATTGGGCTACATTAAGGCTATTTTACTGTTTTAACAGTAGGGGCAGTGGTCCTCTTTGGAGTCTTAAATATCAATATGGACCCTATTTTGAAAACCACGGAGACCCCGGGCGGACAGTAACCAGGAGTTGTTGAGTTGCTGGTCTTTTTTCTGATCACTGATCCTGAGAGCAGAATTTCCACGCTGACAACTGAGGTCAAATGTTTTTTTTTTCCTCTCCTCACATTTCCCTCAGTGTTTTTCATTTCACTGCAGTGGCTCATGCTTTTGTTGTGTCCATGTTCACTCCCTGCTCCCGGGGGGAGGGGGTGGAGGTGGAGGAATGGTTTACTAGCCTATTGCTGCCGGGGGCTTACTTCAGAGAGCAGGCAGGCTTTGGCTGTCATAGGTTCTCAGGATTAGAACCCAGAGCAAGGACACTTCATTTGCCAGTGCTGAGGAGGAGAAGAAGGTGGATGAAAAGAAAAGGGGGAGGTGCAGGGTGAGGGGCTATGTGCCAGGGTCAAGTGCTGTGAATGGGAGAAAAAAGACAGGCCGTTATCCAATAGAGCTGTATTCTCTTCTCTCTACTCTCTGTTAGTGTCTTTCTGCAGCCCACTCTGTCCCGAGGCTTTCTTGGATTTGCCAGTTCTGCTGGGTTGCAAGGGCATTCTGGATCAGCATTTGAACGGTATTATGAGAAAAAGAAGTGGAGCTGGACTCTTAAAACCTCACAGTGCATCAGCAATTCATGTGGTGTGACAGTGTCCACGTGTGGAAGCAAAGAGTGGGGGTCAGTTGCCTCTGAGTGACTGTTAGTGTTGGAATCAGAAAAGTCACAAAGGTGAAATATGTTGCAATGGTCGCAGATTCAAGAGAAACGGTTTAAGAAGTAGGCTCTAAAGGTTGAAGTTTTAATTCAACAGAACACAGCGGAGTGTAAAAGTCAGGTAATAGAAAGTTTATCAACTTTTCATCATTCTCACAATCTTTGCTTTGTGCAAAACTCAGTATGACTCTCATTTTTTATGTGGTGTATTATTTCCAAATCTGTATTTGAAACACAGAATTGCATCTTGGGCAGTTGTTGAAAACGAGGAGCTGCTTCATCATCAATGCAGTACAATCAGAACTAGAAGTCTTTCTGCAGATACATTTCATACGTCTCAAACAGTTCTTTTTGACAGGTTAATCCGACCCCACCGGCTGCTCACAATATCTGTGTCAGATCCTACTTTTCAAACCCACGAGCCAGACTCTCGCTGATGCAGATCTTGGAATGGAAATATAAGCTGGAGGGAAGGAAAAAAAAGTGCAGGAGGAGGAGAAGGATAAAGAGGAGAGAGGAGATCAGAGAGGGCAGGAGTGAGAGAAGACAGGACAGGAAAAGAGCGAGGAAGGGGAGGGGGAAGTTAAATTGGCAGGAAAATGATACTGCTGAGCTACACACAAGCACAGGACGTGGTCAGCTGGCAAGATGGAAGCCATCCTTCCTGTGTCTGTATCGTTGGTCGTTATTAAGACAAATCAAATACATCCATCATGGCTCTCTGTAACTTTTTAAATGTATTAACATTTAAAGGCCTCAGTCAAACCCAGTACTTTGACTCTTACTTTGTTTTTTTCTCCATCTGACCACGAGCCAATCACATCAGAGGAAAACAAATGGCTCTGTACCCATGCCAGTTACAGTACTTCATCTTCAGCGCTGGAGCATCTAAACGTCAAACTCCCCGCTGGCCTGATGGCCATTAGGCAAATACCGGTTGAAAAACGATCCCATGTGGTGACTCACATCATTATTAATTGCAGAGTCAAACAACTATGGGTACGTTTTCAGATGAGATACTGAATCCCCTATTTTTGATGTGCCTAAAGTTCAACACAGCCAAGCTGATGTTTAAAAATATATCTACAAATATGCTTTGTGTATTTCTTTTGGATTTTTGAATCAATCTGGATTCTTCAGTCCTATGAAATGCTGAATTTACAATTAACACAATTTAAACAAAATGAATACTGAAAGGGAACCATGTCTGTACAGACTTTGCTGCAACAATCAAGGTGATCTTTCTGCACCACCCTCATCTACTTTTTCTACATTTGAGATAAAATACATGTTGAATCATTATATTTACACGTCTTTGCTCTCAAATACAATAAAATGAATTTGACATTTGACTAACGTTGAGCAGAGCACAAGCCTACATCACTTCAAGGAGAATTGGTTTGTATGCTCCACATTAACAGCACAGCAATAATCACCACCGACAAACAATTATACCACAAACAGCCACTGGGGCATTATTCACAGTGCACAGTCCCTGTACGAACTTTGTGAGGGTCAAATCCTCAATGTCAACATTGCATCTTGGGGCTTGATGAGAACAGACGGCCTACCCGCCAGAAATCCCTCATCCTATTCCCAATCATTCAAAGCCCAGGATGGCTCAGGATCACCTATCCCCAAGAAGCATTCCAGGAATCTGTTTCCCTTTTAATTAGCTGACTGGTGCAAATGAGAATTGTTTTTAAAAGATCAGGACTTGCAGTTTTCACTGAAACAACAGAAACGCTGCCCAACTGGGGATGAGCTCCAGTACAGACACAAAGTCCCTGTTGAAGAGGTCAATAATAACCTAGAAATAACTCAATCTAATGATGTTTCAAGAGCATTTCCAGTATTTGATATAGAATTAAACAACTCAATTTGCACCAAATATAAACAACCATATACTAGTGATTTACAGGAATGTAGGGTGTAACTCAACATTACAGCCTTACTTTTACAATATTATGCAGTGCCAAATGCAGTAGCACTTTAAAAGTCAGATCTTTTTAATATCCATTTCCAGTGGCCTTGAAGGCGTACAACAAATCAAGCAAAACAAATGAAAGACCCACAACAGAGATAAAGAACCCACAAGGGAAACAAAGATGTCTTTTAAAATGAAGGAAAAGACATGGTGCTGCAGAAACATCAAACATTGGAAACCTCCCAGTTCAAGTTGCATCAAATTTGATAAGTATTTGCTTAGAGTAAACACAGCATAGAAAATCTTCTAAAACCAACAAACAAAAAATGTTTATTATGGGAACATATTAGCAGGTTAGCATAGTTACAGTATACAGTTTATAGCAGTTCTACTGTACTAGCCTGAAGTTTAGCAATGAGAATTCTTTAAAAGATCATTTATCTTTTCTTTTTGGCATATCAAATATAGTTTATTGTACCTTGGTTGCCATTTACATTTACAACATTTACAGAAACATTCACACACAATGGACTTTGTCTTCTGTATTTGATCTACTGATTCCTGATTGGCTTCAGACGTGTGAAGGAAGCAAGGGATTGTCTCTTGCTCAATACAACACAACCTGATATAAGACTCATCCTCCTAACACTTGGCTGCAAGTCAACCAGGTTCTGTTTTATGTGGATTTTTATTCATTTTAAGGCATTCTGTGATGTCCATTTGAGTTGTATTTACCATATGAAATATTTACTGTACTTCCTAGTAGATGCAGACTTGTCCTTGTTTTTTGCCTGGCTTCATTTGCTCCTACTATAGGTATGTTTAAGTGGTGTTATTTACTCACTCATAAAGTTTCCTTATTTTTGTAGGGCTGTTTTCTTAGAATAACTACTTTGTAGTAGTAACCACTTGTAACCACTTGTAGTTTGAAACTAGAGGAAAGAGAAGAAAAAGTTGTCTATTTCTCTCCCACTGCATCCAAGTGTGTAGTATCACTAATAAGTACAAGCATGTGGGGGAGAAAGAAAGTGCACGCAACCAGATCATACACACAGAGAGTTGACATTACTAGTCTTTAAATGCATTACTGGGCATGGCTATAGCAATTCGAACAGGCTGGCAGTTATCTCCAAACTGCGTAGGTAGATTAAACAGCCCAGGGGAAAAGGCTTCCTGTGTGTTAATGCTGATGCTCTCTAGCTTTTATCACGTCAAGAAAAATGAGAGCGGAGCGTGAGGAAATGTATGCAGCTCTGGGTGTGCGTGAGAGCAGGTGCTGGAGAAATCGAGCGTGCACTAAAATGATCAAGGGACGAGCGACAGCTGATTTACAGAGGTGTGATAATTTCAGGCGCAGTGCAGAGGATTCGAACAACGTAAATTAACAAATGACCGCATCGGATAAATGCATAGACTGAGGATTTACACTGACAACAACTAAACAGATTGTACTGCATATTTCAACCTTACAAAAGTAAATGGAGCATTAAAGGGAGTCAACCTGAAACTTTACTTTAGTTGAATATCATGAAACTTTTACCCTTTATGTTTTTTCATTGAAGTCTCACTGCATCACAGAGACCCACTAGGTGGCAATATCGACCCTAAAAGCAGAACAGCTGCCTCTAAAATCCTAGCCCTACAGTAGAAGCTGCAGGAGGTGAGGTTTCAAGTCAGAGAACATCAAGTCAAGAAGGAAAGGAAGTGAAAGTGAACTCCTTGTCACTGTGACACAGCTCACCACTGCACGCAACCAAATGTGACCTCTGTTTTTAACCCATCACCAAAGTGAACAGTGGGCAGCTTTAAGCGCCCGGGGAGCAGTGAGGGGGGATCGTGCCATGCTCAGAACCTCGAACCTGAAGCCTTCCAGACCCAAGTCAGCTTCCTTAACCACTAAGCCACCACTGCCCCCCAGGAACATCAGAAGGTGAAGTTATTTCACATGATCTATGTACCAACCTCAGGAGCTTACAGCTACACCTGTGTTCATGGGGACATCGTCCTATGGCCACACTTGTTTTACTGAGCTTCACTAACCTGCAGCTAGTATAGTGACTTCACATCCAACACACACACACAGATGGAGAGGGAGAGGAAGGGACAGGGAGATGAAGGCAGAGAGAGAGAGAGAGAGAGAGAGAGAGAGAGAGGTATCAATCAACTCTTCTTATTTCTGCCATGAAGGTCAAGAGTTGTACTTCTCTGAAATGTAACACGAATGCAAGCATAAAGTGCACTTTCTGTCTGGTCTATTTCTTTTTACTGTTGGAAAAAAACAACAACAAGATCGTGATCATTTTTACCTTTTTGAGGACCTGTTAAAAGGATTTTTAAATGGAGTCTCCAGTTTGAAGAGCTTTTCAGTGCACTTACTGTATTCTCAGCAAGTCCTAATATAAAAAAGCATTCTCCTCCTCCAAATGAAGGACTAAATATGGTGGACCTTCAATGACAGAAATGCATTGATACATGCCGGGATGGAAACATATAGCAGGAAATGGCTGAAATGACTATGTTATTTGGCTCCAAATGTACAACAGGCATCAACATCTGCTGAACAGTTTCCCAAATAATAGGCAGCACAGTGGGCAGAGTAAGGATGTGAACACAGGTTGTCTGTTCACAGTGAGAGGAGGCTGGTGAATTTATGTGTTTGCAAACACTCCCTACTATTAAAAGTGATTTTATGTGTACCCCCAGCCCCCACTGTTTGTCAATGCAGTGGTGATACTGAATGTGAGCAATTCATAAAGGCCAAGGCACAGGCTGCACTAATGGCTGCAAGGATGCAAATCTGAGCTCCAGAGTCTATCACTAATAAGCATGTTGTTTTCAAAAGTGAACCATAATGTCACGCCGCCTGGGATGAAGCCCACTTCACCAAGGATGGGATTATCTTTAAGCAGATTTTCCATAATTTAGCTTCACTAAGTGGAAAAGCATAATCAGGATTTTTTCTTTATTATTCATGCCATTTTTTTTTTCTACTGCGATGGTCGACGATGTGACCTTTACCTACATATCAGCACTTTGAAGAAGGCCATAAAATAAAACGAACCTAAAGTTTTTTTTTCTTTGTACATTTGTGGTGATTTGTAGAGAAAAAGAGTTTTAAAAAACTGAATTGGGAACATGGTGGCTTAGGCTCACCTGAAAATGTTCTTTCATTTTACATACAGAACTGAAAGTTCTAGTCGGGCTCCGGATGAATTGTTCCTGTAGGTGATTTGTCTCTGCTTTATCTCATTTTCTTCATATTTGGTTTTCTGCTGAACTAGACTCTGGTCCTAAATTTGCTCAGCAAATTTTCCCAGGCATTTGTTTCTATGTGCACAATAAAATGCTGTTAGCATATCTCACACAGCTACTAGTTTTTGAAAAGCTAATGTTCAAAACGCTGTTTACTCCAGGGAACTAACAATGTTGTATAGCTACTTCTATATTATTGTGGACTACTGAACGGCCGCAGTGACCTCTGCTCACTAACAACAGTGTGATTTCTATTTTTACTACTGTCAAACAACAACACAATAACAAGCATTTTTACTGCAAAATCTAATGTGATTTATTTCACATCAGATTTTGTTATTCATTGAAAACCATTCCTGAACACAGGCTCCATTCTCTCACCATCCTCTGTCCAATCAAATTCCTCCAACATAGAATCAATACATTTAGATGTACATGATGTGGACAGGATCCATCACCTGATTGAGTCTGACAGGAGGAAGTTGGATGGAGACTTCACTCCAAAACAGGGACAGAAGGAGGAATGGACATGAGGAGTGAACAGAGTTTGGGAGTGAGGGAATGTTACAGTTAGGGAAGAGAGAGATGGAGATAGAGAGAGAGAAGGCAAGAGAGAGAGAGAGAAAGTGAAAGAGGAGAGTCTTTGTTATCGTTCTTATCACTGTCCTTGTTTTCCATATGGCAGCTGTCGCTCCACCTTCCTGCTGTTCTACACCAGGCTGTTGCCAATCTACACAATTATATACAGTACACAGTGTACACTGTACAAGTGAGGATGGAGTGACTGACAGACAGTGCCAGGTGACTCTGGTTCTACCCACTGTCCTCTGCAGATGAAGATGAGTCTAATACAGTCAAATCATGAATATTTTTTTTTCAATGATAAATTCATGGGGATAGGAATTGTTCCCGGGAAAGTCGTCAGGCTTTGTTAAATTTACCATCACCACTCTGTGTGCAGTCAACTAGTGAAAAACCAGCGGCTTCATTGACTGTATTTTCACGTTTCGACAGTTCCCTCTGAGCTTCTGTATTAGTACAGGCTCACATTGGTGGGAAAGTAACCAATGAAAAGAGCTCTGGAGGAATCTAATGGTTCAATTATTACAACGTCGTTCTGCTGTGATCGTTACTGACCACAGAGAAACTGACGCAGAGGGACCTTGGCCGTCATTTGTTCGTAGAGGAAGCAGTTATTCCTGTGTTAGATCAATCAAATTTGAACAATAAAAAAATTCAATTTTACTCTCGAGTGCAGCGGCAGGGCAGTATGTTTAGAGCAGAGTTGCTTTTATTTTAATTTCACTGCAAATTGATCCAGCTGGTAATATTATTCCCTAAATGAGAATACACAAAGAGATGCAGGAGTTAATCAGAAAAAAAGACAGTTTTTCTTCCTTCCCTTTCTGATCTCCTTTCTCTTTATTTTGTGTTACTCAATTAAATATTGAACGACCAAATTAGACTAAAATCTCTTGCATATTTGTTGTGAGCATTATATTTATAAACCATGTTAGATTAGCTTTGCTATTGTTAGCTGTATTTTATCTTTTTTTAACCAAATTTTAGCTTAGTTTACCTTACTCTTACCTTATCTTACTAATTTCTATTTTATATCTTTAGGCACTTTTTTTGTTAACGTTTTACAAAATATGGTCATTTTGCAAGTTCTATACATCGATTTTTATTTTTGCAACAGTGACTTTTTTATTTTATTTTTGTCCAAATTTGTAGGACTTTGACTTTCAGTGTCCATTAGGGGAAACACAGGGCCACAACAATAGAAAGACAGTTTGGACATCAATTAAAGCTGTAACAGGACAGCTTTGCCTCGACGCAAAGCTTTAATTGCCAGCTCAGTCTGGAGGAGAGTTTGTAATTGGCATTTAAGGCTATTGATAGCAGCATGTGCTGGTATTTAGCTGTCAGGCCACAGAAGGGGCCGAGTGGAGCCCAGAATTGTCAGGGAGGGCGGCGCGGGGCAATGCCAATTCCTGCAGGAGCAGAAGCGTGGCTTGCTGTGATTAGACAGGGCGCCGCTTCCACTGCCAAGTCTGGAGAGGACAGGGAGGTCAGAATGCACAGCCTGGAGGAACGGGCAGTGAGCAGGGGAAGCTGTGTAAACGTATGCGTGCTGCATCCAAGGGCCACAGGCTTGAAGTTTAGTAGGTATAAAGGTTAGAATAGACACTGTTTATTCAACTTTTGTTATGAAACTTTATCCACTTAAAGACCAACTGACACTGGTTAATGTAGTATTTGAATAAGTGCAAGTTCAAAAGTGCCAATGCTGCAGTTATTTTTAGATAAAAGAAAAGTATGTTGTATTTGCAAAATGTTGTGTATCCAATTTCAAAGACCATGGCACAACATACAGCGACCTACGAGAGGAGAATTAACAATCAAGCTACACAGAGGAACTCTTGAAAGGAGACTGCTAGTTAGTAAAGTGGAACTTCTTAACTAGGGTGGAGACAAGTGTAGAAGGAGAAGGGACAACAGGAAAATGCTAGGGCAGGAGTGCTAGCAAATTGGCTGTTAGCTAAAGAAGCCAAACACTACCAAGCAGTACAGTTAGGTCATATGTACAAAAAACACAAAAACTAAAGCCTAAAAAAAAAAAAAACTGAAGCCTAGCATAAATTCAAAATAAAATCCCCAAGAATAGATCAACAACAGGCAGTCCCTGGATACAAATTTGATACCTAAAATAGTTCAACTACACCACCCAAAGTACTTCAAATCTACGAGCCAAAGGATAAAAAACTAATAGTCAGTAAAAAGTAAAAAAAAAATAAAAGGTCAGTATAACAAAATCACCTGCCAAAGAACACTAATATAACAATAACAATATCAAAAATGATGAAAGAAAAGCTAAATGTGAGACTTGAATTAGCCTTAATCAGAAAAAAAACAGATTTGGCTCATTTATTTTGATAAACAATGACAATAAACAGTGATAAACAGTGAGAGTTAAGAGTTGCTAGAATGTGTTTTCTATCTTCCCCTTTTGCACAAAAACACAGAATGATGATGTATATAACCAAAAAACATCTTTGTTGACCCCCAAAATATTTTGCGTGACAATATTGTGAGTCAGGGCCCATAATTTGGTAACTGCTACCTGACACCTGACTTTAACCTGTTTATTGCAGCACCTGACAGAAAAGGCAAAAACATTTTAGAAAAGTTCGGCAGACATACACAGCAGGATGCAAAAGAAAGGTGCATGAATTATGTATAATTTGTGCTAATGTAGGCACCTATTAACTCAATTACTGCCAGGAAAGGCAGACGAGAGCGGACCTAGAGGAGCCACTTCCCAGAACGCCTGGATAAAAACGGCCAAAGGCGTGACGCATCAAAAGCTAAAAGAAACGCACAAGTCCACGTCTTAGTGACACAGAGTAGACCAGACTCTAAGAGCAGGGGAGAGTTGATTTGCTGCCAGGGCACTTTTGGAGGAATCAATACTCCGACTCTCCCTCCTCCCAAATTGCTACTGATGGGAATGTATATTTATGTGGAAGGCAGATGTAATCTGATCTACAAATCAAATATACTGCATTGTTTGGGCCACTTCATGAGTGAAGGTTTTATATATTTTTATTTTTATGTGCATTTTTATGTGCCTATATACTTTGGTTTGAGTCAGCAAATGTGAAAAAATAAAAAATAAAATTAAGTGTGAGATTTTTGGAAAGGTTTTATAGCAGAAGTTGAAGCTCACCAGCGCTGGGCTGACAGACCGTACTTCCTCAAATGTTAATGTGTGTCCCTAAGCTAAAAAAAAGTAACATCTGTCTTGGTTGTATTTGTTCCTTCACTGAATATTCTGGGAATTACTAGTTTTCAATCATCAGGCATAAATGGAGCAGCCACAAAAAGTAAAAAAAAAAAAGTTAAGTTATTATGCTTCGCTGACCTGAAAAAACAAACAAAAACATGTTAAATGATAAATTTAGTTGTTTATTGGTAATTCTGTCTCATTTTATTTATTGTCTCTGACTTTCTGGCATTTCCCATGCTAATATTGACAATTGATTATTCATTATTTTCACCTTAACTTGCATTTGACGTTCTGTTCATACTGTACTATGAAATAGCTCATTCTTTTAAGCTGTTGAGGTAAATGTTTAGTGATATGTAGTTTATATAAAAAGCATACACCAAAGTACTCAAAGTAAAAATTATTTTATGCCATGCATACATATTCTATGCATAAAATCATCCAAATTTGGAATAATTTCTGTGTAATAAAAAAATTAGTTGTAAGTGTAATTTGGCAAATCTCGTAGGATTTTGATTTATTTTTTGCATTAATTTTCCAGGCAATTTGGGCAATTTAGCTATTATCAAACCATTGTTTTAATCCAAATGTGGAGCACTCTCACAGTTTATGGTCAGCCCTGGTCCAAGTTTGTGTCCAAACAAGCCCCTGTAATGGACTTATTCTGGTTGAAGAGAGAATTACAGTAGTCGCTGTGGTCTGGCTGTGGGCCAGATCAATGCTGCTTAGCTGTTCTTCTACTTCTTGCCTAATTTCAGTATACCATATATTTTATGATATGTGATATGAGATAACCACCACTCATGTTCTAAGACACGCATTTAATTGCTATAATTTTGTCCACCAGGAGTGTTGAATGTCATGTTCTTAAGATAGCAAGAGCAAGTTGTAAAATCTAAGTAAAATGAACAAAAAAAGAGATGAAAGAGCTGAAGCTGAACGTGTGTGTGTTGTGTGTGTGTGTGTGTGTGTGTGGGGGGGGGGGGGGGGGGGGGGGGGGTTGGGAAGGGCTTGATTTCTGTACCCTCTTTGCTTTTCAATCTATCTACAGCAGTAGCTTCTTCGGAGTGACAGGAAATACATTGTGATGTGATTTTTTTGCCAACTGAAAAGGATAAAACATTGCTGTTTCTTTCTAGTAAATGTGGAGAGCCAGGTGTCTGTGCAGCAATTTGATTAAAATCTTTTTTTAGTTTGAGATAATGCTACCATATGTTGGATGCTATTAACTAGGGATATCCATTAATATCAGCTGACCAATAATATCAGCCCGAAATTAGGATAATTATGTAGTTTCTGTAAGAACTGTTATCAGTTTTGCCTCCGATGATGAAAACCTGATAACACAATGCCTGGGTTTTGCCGAAGGATGTGTGCACATCTAAAAATAGTGCAACGCCCCAGCGACAGACCAGTCAGATGACTCGGAGCTCTGAACAACTTTTATTGAAACACAATTGCAGTAAATTAGCCTAAACTCCTTTATTGTTCTCAACCCAGCTTCTCCAAAAACTCCTTTTCCTCCTCTCACACTGTCCACACTCTCTCTTCGTCATGCACACACACGCTCTCACCACACCTCCTCACTCCCTCTCCCAAACCGCTTACTGTTAACTCCTTCATAACAAAAGAACAAAACATAATCAAGGATAAACAAGCCTCTAGTCACTAGATGGCACCATTGCAGCTCTATTTATGAATCTATATTTATAAGCAGTACATTGTAGGCAGAATGCTGGTGCCAGCAACTCATACAGTGGTACAAATTAATAAATAAATGTTATCAGGAGCTCAACCGTATTAGAATTCTGTCCCCTAGTGGGGGCACGGCAGAAAATAATAAAGAAACACTGTTTAACCCATCACCTTAGTGAGCAGGCGACACTTAACGTGCTTATACACCAGGCCACCACTGCCCCTCTACATCGGTATGGATTGATATCGGAATTGGAAATTAAGTGTTTGGACAGTATCGGCATATCAGATATACAAGTTAATATCAGGATGTCAGGATGCAAGTATTTACTGCATCACGCTATACTAATGTTGTCTTTGTGTTTAGGAAGGTTGTGACAACTGCGAGTTGAAGCTGTGAGATCAGTTGCAATACCTTAATGCAGTAATTCACAACCACTGTGTCGTAAGAGATCATTAGGTGTGCCGTGGAAAAGTATCCAATGTCATTCAATTTGTCCCAAAACTATTTATTTACTGCAAATATGTTTTATTTGATTGTCAATGCGTGAGAGGCAAAACAATAAAATCCTATTCTGCTAAGTGGCAGCAGATGGCTATTAAAACTAAAAAAAACAAAATAGAGCTGTTGAAGAAGATCTTTGTGATTGTGTTTCTTTCTTCAATTCCTGCCAATATATCAGCGTTGTCTTCAACTAAACAAGCTGGGATTTTAGTCAATTATGAGGTCATTTAATCTAGAAGATTATTACACTCTGGACTCTGAGTGTGGTCTACTTTCCTTTAGGAGTAGTCCTAGCTGAAGCAGCAATACAAGCAGTAGTAGAAACCAAATGTTTCTACATAGTCTACCCAAAAAATGACTACAACGTGTACTTCAAACTCAGCATTATGTGTTCCCTGCCTTAAAACTTGAGTTCACGTTCTCTGGGTTCCACTCACTCCAGATCCGCACACAGATGTCTGTTGTTGTGTCTGTGAAGAACAACAGCTCAGTAGAACAACTCCTTCTCCCCTCTGTGCTGGGATAGTTTACTTTGGGCTGATATGCCTTGTGCCTTTGATTCACTGTTTTTTCCCCCCGCAGTCTGTGCTTCATGCGAGCAGCTTCTCTGGGAACCGATGTTCAGCACGCTGTGTTCCCCAGACTTAGCTGTGTTGGGCTTTTTTAAGGTGGAGGAGAACATAGAGACGCCTCGTCACAGATGGCACATTTGTGCTGATAGCTGCAACCCCTGTGGTCTGCAGTCACGCTTCTGCAATCACAGTAAAAGGAGAAAGAGAAAGGAGATGCAAAAAAAGAGGAGGAGGAAAGTTGTGTGAATACCCCCGCCCTCCATCCTCCATCCCCACCCCTTAATCTTCCATCCAATCTGCAGAAAATCATGATCAGAGCCACTGAACCAAATCTTTGTTTTCTCTGCTCCCCTCAGTGCTCCCGAGGAGCAGAGCTGTCAGCGTCAAACAGAGAGATGGGGTGAAAACGAGAGGGAGGAAGAAGGCGCTAGGTACACTTGGAGAGACAATGTCTAAGAGGAGGAGATGGAGACGGAGAACAATACCGCGAGTGCTGTCGGAACAGGTTTGCCAAAGTAGAAGAAATGTCCAGAGGAGGAAGCAAAAGCAAAGGCTCCTCTGCAGCCAGATGGTGCCACAGGGCAGGGAAACGGTGTCATCTGGGCTTGGCTGCACTTTTGTGATTAGGAGAACAGAGCAGGGGTTCACACAGTGGCTGTGTCTTTTAAACAATGAGCATTAAGCTGCAAAAGCTGAAAAACCTTCCGCTGCGCTGCAGTGGTAGCTGCCCAAAATTTAGCTGACAAGCAGGAAATGAAACAAATGAGGCAGGAAGGCAAATTAAATTCCCCTCCTGGACACAGCCGGTCCAGCTGAGAGGCACAAACAACAAACTTTGTTGCTCCATGGTGAAGGTGTGTGTGTAGCTTTATTTATCATGGTTTGAACAGCGGTGGCACCCTGCTGCTGTTTCTGTCCTTCAACTTCACCTCAGTGGATCAAAGCAACAGAGAGAGAAATAAATAAAAATAAAAAAAAAACTGCAGGTACACAGAGTTCTCTAGAAACTTCCCTCATCAACACCTATATACATAAAGTGTAGGTTGTGACCCAGAAGTGGGCAATGGGGTCAAATTTAAAGGACTGGTTATACTAGTTCTGTTCAGTCCTGGTGCCCAGAGTAGAAGTACTCAAACTCAAAGTCCTGGACTAAGACCTGACTCGCACTGGGAGGGTCTGAACATCTAACAGGATGTTCTCGACTCAGACTCTGCCTTAAAACTATAGGGTTTGGACTCAGACTAGACTTGATCTTTACACTACAACTGAAAATCACAGGATTTGGCCCACAATCCACGTTTTTCAACTACGACTTTAGTTTCATTCATTTGTTCAATCAGTTACATTGTCTCTAATCAAAAGCCCTAAGGATTAAATTTAGACCTTTCTTCAGGGCAGTGAAAACAGCTCTTTCCAAATCAAGTATAGGAAAAGCCAAAGCAGAGACATTGCAGATGAAAAAAAGAGGTATCATGTTTGGCACAGGAACCAGTCTTTGAATGCCCATATTATCAACTTGAGTTTTAAACACCAACTTTGAGAAACAGAGCCTGGGGACATTACTGCTCAAAACAGAATAAACAATAGATCATTAAAAACTTTATGAATCTATTTTTTTTTTCAGCTGTACTATGTTGGACATCAACCTATAAAAACCTCAGCTTTGTCACTCTAAGGCCCTTATATAAAGCACAAATATCTCCTCTGTACTGCCGAGTATTCAGTTAAGCCTGATCCATGTGCAATTGCTTGTGCCTGTGACTCAAACATCTGTCAGCTCCAACTGAACACTGTGTTTACACACACGCTGTACAATTGTACCTAGATTTGTATTCCAGGCCTGCAGCTAAAACAGGTCCAGAGAATATCTGGCACTTCTGTGTGTGTGTGTGTGTGTGTGTGTTATCTATAACACAGATGAAACCAGCACAATTCAGACTGCAGGGACATTTTTTCCCACTACACAGACAAGCACATGCTTCATTTTTACCATCTGTGTTTTCTTTTCCCGTCTGTGTCTACGTGCCTGTGCGTTGTGGACGGGAAGTTAAATGGTTTGGAGAAATACCTAAAGATGTACAAGTGTGTGTGTGTGTCCTACAAAGAGGTTAAATGGTTTGCAGAAAAACATTGGTGACTGCATGTGTGTATCCCAATTGGGGCGAGTGGGTGCGTGCGCGAGGCTGTTGTTGACAGATGCGTTTTTCTGCTGACAGCGGTGATCAACGGCGAGCACCCTGGCGTGGCACCAACCTATTACTTAATTCATTGACATTTGTGTAATTGCCTCTGGGCAGTTTGCAGAGGAGGTATGGGGGGTTCTAATGGGATTAGATTAGAGAAATACAATTACCATTTCACATATAAAGGGGGTAATCTTTAAGGAGCTTCCTAACTCCAGGGAGGCTGAAGGTAATGAGAGTGGAGTTTATGTATGTGCATATCTATACGTGGTCGGTAGAAAGACAAGAAGTGCTGGCAAAGGTAAACACAGGCTGGCGTTGATCAGCAAACTTCAATAGTTAATGTTTAAATGTCAAAAACAAATAAAAAAGTGAAAGTTACAATGACCTTGAACATTGACCGACTGTAATAATGCTTGACATACCAAGACATTCAACAGATAGTGCCTTCACTAAAGACAAAAAGGTTCGTAAAACTCCAGCAGCCTTAAATTTCAGGTTCTGAATGCTAACCAGTTCAAATATAACATCAATGGAATATTTGACAGAATATTTTTAACCTTTCAGGGCTTCCATTCAAAGGGTACAGCAATCAGTCAGTCATCAGTGACCTTCACCTCCATTTCTAACAAGAAGTGAACATTTATTCAAATTTTTTAGGGATTTGTTCAAGAGAAAGCCTCAAGTTCATGCATTTAAAGGTTCTGTTATATCACAACAGCCAAGCAAATACAACAAGTTCACCCCCGGGTTACATTTTACCAAATTTAAAAGAACTGAAACACAGTAAATCACAAGTTAGAAATGAGTCATTAAATTTGAACATTTTGAAACATGTTAAGCCCCCTCACAAAAATCAGCCATCTAAAAATCTACATGAGACTTTAACAAATATTAAAAGATGGACAAATTGTTTAAATTAAGATTATTTTTCATAAAATTATAGTTTACCCTGTGACCTTGACATTTAAAAAAGACTTTTCTTCAGGCATTTTAAAAATAAAACTATAAGGAATATAAATATCAACTAGTTATATTCGAAGTGTATGTCCAAATCTGCAAATCTGTAATTTAGTGAAACACTTCAAAAAAAATAAATAAATAAAATTAAAACTAAATTATATTGTCATTTGAAAAATCATTTTTATTCTCAAATTAAGTATTAATGAAACTATTTGGTGCCACCTGGTCATTTTGTACCAGAATGAGAAACACTTAAAAAAAAAAAAAAAAAATTAAAAGAGCACAGAATGTAGACCTAACCACAGACCACCACGACCAAAACATGTTTTCCCGACACCTAGTGGTTCTGGGGCTTTTTTGAGATACTGTATTTGAAATGATAGTGTTGAGATATGTCACATCAGCTTGGAGGTAAAGAAAATTCCATCTAGGTGGTCTGCAACTGAATGCATCCACATCATGCATGCATTTCAGCACTGCGAAATCGAGGCAGAGGACAGGAGGGTGGTACTTACTGTATGAATGGTACAATGGGAGAGGGGTTATTCTTCAGCCCACCCACACATTTCCTCCATTTCCCTCCTTTTTTTCCCTGCCTTTCACACGGTGTTTCTCGACATGGCAGCCTCGGAAACGGCCTGTCAGAGCTCTTGGAGATGTGGATGTGTGGAATAATGACATGTTGAAAGCCCTGAACCTCCAGCTTGTCACCTGCTGGTAATTGGTTTCTCCACCAGTTTATTGTCTCCATTCCTCATCTCTGTTTTTCCCATTTTAGAAACACAAGACGAGGAAGAGAAAGAAGAGAGGACGAAAATATATCTGAACATTTTTGCACACATACTGTATGCAGAGGAGGATTAGGCAGAGGCTGCAGGTGTGCCAATTAGCCAATGAACATGTGTGTAGTTGCGTTTATTAATGCCTGTTTGCTACACCCCTGGGGGGGCAGCTGTGAAGGAAAATAAAATCTGGAAGAGGCTGTAGTTCATTTCATTTAAATAGTTTGAGAAAACACATGGGGCACTTTATTTATCTTATCTTGCCAGCGATGTTTCCACTTTGCAGCCGCACAGCAGTGTAACCCAATGAATCCTCCAGCGGCTTCAATATTTTAAAGTATAATCAAACATTTCCTGGCACTGAGAAGATTGCACTGAGTCCAAGCTTAGCATCAACATTACTGAAGATTAATCTGCTGTGAAGGCACAGCCTTCTGTGTCGAGGCTCCTTCTCAGAGATAGGGTGTTCACACGTTACGCAGCAGATATTAAGTTGCAGAGCTGGACGTTGCCCTCTGGCTGCTATTGCATGGAACATAACTTTTACTTTGTAACAAAGAAAAGTCTTTTCTCACCACCTGATTTGCAGAACTTGGCACAAAGAAGCCTCAAGCACATGGACAATGTCATTTAAAAACGGGTTTGCCTTTCCTTTTAGTAGGAGAAATCTTTTTTTAAACACCAACCAGGGCTAAATACTTCACTGTACAGTACTAAGCCGTCACAGCTCGGAATGATGTGTGGGGTTGTTGGCGCAAGACAGATACACTCGGACAGTTCAGAATATTCTAAAGTTTTGGATTTCCCCGTCTCTAATATGTGACATACTGTATTTCTTACGTCAATCCATTGCTTGGGTTTGTCTTTTCAGGTTTTTAGCCCATGTGTATGTGTTTAAAATTGATTATTTTTGAACATTGGTCACTTCCATATTTGTCATCCTGACACAACCATTTCCATTTCATCAGGGTGGTGGTCGATGGGTTGGGTGGTCTTTCTATTCATTAGCACATCAGGCCACAAGGTCCAGTGATCAAAATACAACCTCTGCAAAAGTCTTGAGAGCGAAATGAACAACTTTTTTACCAATACCAATAATGTATTTTGTAGGATAAAATGTCGGAAATCCGGAGCAAACTAAATGTACCGAATCCATTTTGTTTTAAGAATCAGTTTTTTCTACATACTAATGCAGCACCCAACATTGAAGTTGTGCAGCTCTCCTTAATCTTTTAAAAACTTTTTTAAATCTTTTTTAATCTTTTTTTAGCACAGTATGATGACATTTGTGTTAGCTCAAACTATGTGAGAGAAGGCCATTCACTGGAAAAGGACATGTGCAATGTGTTTGTTTACTGGAAATATGGCAGACTCACTGTAGAAAATGCTAACCAGAAATAGCCATTTACCATTATCACAACCGAATACGATGCAGCCTGATTCCAGTTAATTGGTGATTAGCATTTGCATTTCCTGTTCTGAATTAAAGTCTGGATGCAGAAAGGATACAATACCAACACAGTACAAACACAGGAGACAATTACTGCTTAACGACATGAGGGTAGTACAACAACAACTTTATAGACGAGGAACTTAGATTACCACTAACATATTATAACCTTAGAAACTTCATGTGGGCACCATGAAACCCAAGCACAAGTACTTATACATCTGAAATACAGCAACAACACAGGGAAAACAATTCCATGTTGAGCTAACAGTAATATCTTGATTATTAGCTTCAAAATACCCTTCTACAATGCGAGCAAAATTACCTTGGACTCATAATCGGTTCACAGTTAAAACAAATGAAAATAGTTCCATTTTAACAAAAAATAGTTAAACATTTGACCACAACAGCTCTCAGGTCAATACAGCAACAAATGGTGAAAGCTAAACCAGAGGACTTCCCTTTACTTGCAAGCTAACTCACTCTTTGTTGTAATAACAATTCTTGCTGTAACCTAAGATAACTTTTATCGTTTTTGTTGTTGTTTTTTTTCTGTTTTAAGGCAGCTATATGGTTGGAATCCAGTATTACATCTGTAACAGAAATTCATTGGAACAGTTTGAATTTAATTTGAAGTTATTACAGTGCTAAAGTCCAAAGCTAAACATGGTATGAAAAAATACACCCTCATGTGCTTAAAAACACTGGACTGGATGTTAATGCTCCTGAAGTCTAAATGTTGTTTTTTTCATTTAGACATAACAAGACCATATCAAATAAATTAGAAATGAGAGACATTCAACCTACAATGGGATTTCCAAGTAACAATAGTCTTTACTTTTCGTATAGGTTTCATCCCAAATGAGAGCTAAGATCATTTTCTGTCTGGAGAACATTTAAGACTACACATCAGGATTGTCCTTCCTTCAGAGGACCACTGAAATCAGGTAAGTGGTCGATATTAAATGTCATTATTGAGCGACACACACACTCCACCTCGTCTGTGTCACCTATTCTCTCAGAAGTACTCCAGTTTCTGCTCATTCATCTCAACCTTGCGGTCAGCCCGTGCCCACCACTCAAAAGGGCAGACTGTTATGGCATTTCAGTAATTTTTGTCAAAGGAGGGGTCAGGTGATGATTTATCAGGGCTCACCGGGATCATTTTTCAAAACCAAAATTATGCTCATGAATCAAGCTCTTTGCTGGCCGTCCTCATACTGACCAGAAGTGACCTTTGCATGCATTCTGAAAGGCTCTTTTCCCATTTTCTTAAAGTAGCCTTAGACCTCATGATGTAATTTACAATGGATGTTTCTCCAGATTGGAAGAACAAAAGGTTTTTAGATTTTCATCCAGCTAGAATATGTTAATTTGTTGGGTGTTCTACACCTGTACTGCGCAATACTGTCATGAAGGCTTGGTTTCTGTTAGCTTTACTTTGTCAACAATTAGCAATTAAATTCAGCTAGCTGACAGTTGCTAACTGTTGGCCCAAACCAATGTTAGATTGCTGCCAACTGACCTACTGCTGGTAGTGTTTGCAGCTTACTAAGAATATAATGAGATGATGATTGATGATGATTTAGTATGAGGTAGAGGGTGAAAGCTAAACCCTTAATGTTAAACATTGTAACTTTTGATTGTCAGTACTTTTCTGTAAATGAGTAAAGGCCCAGTAGTGGTAGATTTATAGACAGCTAAGCTAATAGTAGTAAGCTACTAAGGAAAACCACGAGATCTGGTAGGCTAGCTGTTAAATGCTTAAAAAGTAACTGCTAATTCTAGCTAGCATGAGGCATTAATAGGCAACTAAGTGTTAACAAGGAAAAGCAAGGACAATTTACAGATTATTGATCAGGAAGCTGCCCTTGATATTGTAAAGCTAATGATGTCATTAATTTGTAACTAGCAACGGCACCTTGACGTGATAGCATAAAAGTAAAGCAGCAGAAAGATCTTCACTGCTGTTTTTGTAAAACTAAGCCATCAAATAGTGTGTTAACAAGGTTATGACAGGAAGAAAGCAGTTGTATTTCACACTGTTTCATGTGTCATCCCAGGATATCAGGGGTTTAACAGTCGCCGCTCTCATGACGTCTAAGCAGCTTCCATTATTAGAACAGTTTCAGCCTCTGATTTATTTCTTCATTTTAACCGCTTGATTTTTTTTTTTTTTCGCCTCAACAATTTCCCTCTCCTATGGGGGGGATTGAAAGTGGTGAATCTCCAGTCGTGATCTTGTCAGGTGTTGTGAAAATCCACTTGGTGGAGCAATTCATCAGTATCCACATTCTGCTCACGCGCCCTTTCATCTATCTCTCTGGTACCATAAAAATCAATTGATTTGTCCAGCAAAGTGCCGTCACAGTTTCTTATGATTTCTACTGAACGGGCTGCTGGAAGCAGGCCTGGAGTGTGAAACAATAACTTCCCGTGGCAAATGTTCAAAGTGGTCACGACACATTTGTCATACTGATTGTCCTCCAGCCTTGATTATTTGTTCAATAATAATAACAAAAAATGGGGCTGATTATGCTGGGAGAAGAAAATACATATATTTTTACAGAAGAAGGAACACCGTGATTTTTAATCTTTAAAATCCTAGTCTTCATAAGACAAATAAAATACAATTTAGATAACCACTGCCAATACATCTGTATCCCCAAACTGTTCTATCTTTGTTGTCTCTGTGACCCCCTCCACCATGGCCACCACAAATAAAGGTCTCAGCATCTTCTACGCTGTCTCCTTCAGCTCATTCTCCTGTCTCAGGAGCTCTTTGGTCAAGTCTACCAAACATTTTCTTCCAAACCTTTGCAGCTATTGTTTTGTCTCACTTCCACTATCCTACTGTGACACCGTCTGTACTGTTCCTTCACTGTTAACTCCTTTGTTAGCCACACCATTACATTACATCAGCAGCATTTGACCCACTGTCTACATAAGAACCCTCATTATTACATGTTTGTAATTTGTGTACGATCCCCAACATCAGTGAAGGACACGCATCACAACTCTCTCCCACTACTTCATTTCCATGCAGGCCCACACAGCCGTGCAGTGTTGTCACACGTCACTGTGGGTTGACTGGCTTCAGCTCAGCAGAAAAGCAGCAATTTCTGCCACATTAGCTCAACTGTCCCAGTTACTGTTGCCTGACTAATTTTCATCTCTGCCTGTCCTCCAGTGTGAGTGTTGCCAACTGACAGAAAGAAAATGTCTCGCTCCACAAGACTGTCACTGGAGAGAAACGGGCGCCTGAGTTCGATGTGGAAGTCTTCAAATGGATGATTTACTCAGTGAAGTTTTGTGGGACACGTGGTATCTGAGTTCAACTGTGTCCAAAGCCTGGACCCTGGACCAATTGGAGTAGTCAGTGGGACCCAAAGTTTTTTTTGTAAGTCTCATTTATAGCCAGCCACAAAATCGAGTTATCTACTGAAACTTTGCCTCCTGTATTTGTTCAAACGTTTGCAAATCAATTTCATCTTATTGGGTTAAAATTGCAATACAATCTCAAAACTTTTTTACATTTGTTGTGGTCAAACTTTTTGCTAACCATTAGCATGTACAAGGCTGTTCAAAAGTTTTCCTTTAGGATACTTTGGGCTATCTTTTCTTCTTTTGTTTTGATTTGTTAATTTGCTTACAAATCATCCTACTTCTTCCTCATGTGTTAGCCAGTGTTTGTACATTGATCAGCTAACATACAGATGCATATAATTCTTTTAAATTAAAAACCAAATGTTCACCAATACAATATTTCTGCATAACCTGTATTTGTCATTTTGGCTAATTAATGACTGACACTTGAAAATCATCATTTAAACGTTTTTGGTTTGTTATCGTAGACGTAAAGTTTAGCTGACCCCACCCCCTTAAGGTAGCCTTTACATACCTTTAGCTAGCTTTGTCGGGCTTTTGCTAAACATATTCTTTCATTAATTTTATTATTTTCTTGATAAGTGATTTGTGATCAGTTACTTTTCCTATTTTATGGAGAATATCTACCTTCTTTCATCAAAAATTGTTTTTGCTTTCTTTCTTTATTTCTTCTGCTGAACAGCAGATATATTTTCTATATTTGTAGTGATCTTTTTGGTATAACTGTCAGTTCTTTGCATAAAAACATTTTCTTGCCACATCTACTTTGTTTGGCTAGTTGCTGTTATTTTTGCTAGGCAGTGTTTTCTAGCCTGTCATCTTATAGACTATCCTTATCCTAGTATCTTTTTGTAGCACCAATCTCCACCCATTCATCCATCCATTTTCATCCGCTTATCCGTTACCGGGTCGTGGGGGCAGCAGTCTCCATGACCGCCACCCAAATCACACTGCACCGTATCAACCCCCCTGAACCTTCCTGCAGGTGGTGAGTCCACTGGAAGGTACCAACCACCCTAACCGGGATTCGAACTTGCCCTCTGGGCCAAAGCGCCACAGCACCAATCTCAGTGATGGAAATTAAATGTTGCTTACCTCCTAGTGTCATAACTAATCTAACTTAATATGCAAGGGACAAACAAATGCCCAAAACAACAGCTTGAAAAACATTTGTTTTGCACTCAATACATTGCATCAAATACAGCAGCACGTAATTATAGTCTTAAGTATCACAAGAGGAGGATTTGGCCGTGAAGTATTATTACGTTATTGATCTGGTTGTTTGGAGTGAAAAAGCACAAACAGCAGAACAAAGACAACATTTGGTTATAACAATGCTAAAAGGAAAAGGATGCTTTCTTTAATATTATTACAAATTTAAAAAAAGGTTGCAAACGTCAGTAGAGCTAGTTAAAACCTGCACAAAGTCAGATATCATTTGCATCCAGAGTCATTGTCTGGTTCTTCTCACAGAATGGCCACCATGCAATTAGGGTTTTGGTGACAGTGTGATACAAATGCCATCTGAATGTGGGGTGAAGGGAGGGGGGCTCACGTCTGAGCTCCGTCTGAGTCGATGCCTATTCTGAGCCGAGGACAATTATTGAAATACTGACTCATTAGTTTTACCTTTGCATCCTTTTTTTTTACCTCTACACCAAAGTGTAATCTGTCTCCCTTGTAACTGCATCCTGCGTGGGGTGTTTTCAATTACTCACTGTGTCCCATTCAGGGGCCTCAGTGTCTGAGCTCAGTGGAGTAAATGTCCTCAGCCAACACAGGCCGTCCGTCAGGCAGCCTTTGTGTCCTTTACACCTTTTCTACTTGACTCAGTTTGATGAAACTGATGGTGGCTGATGTTAGCCACACACTATTCAACATAATGCACTAGCAGGGCTTTGCCTGCACACTTTTGACATGTTATTACAGGTAATGTGAAGAATTGGGAGATTATTGGTTTGTCAGTGAGACTTTTGTACATTCTGTTTCTAAAATAGAGCGAGTTTCTGACTGTAGTTATTTTTACCCTCCTTTAGCCATTCATTTTGTGCAGGAATTAAAAGTATCATTATCTACCAAACAGTTTAAGCCCCTTGTATGCTTTTGGACTAAAATTGTGGGCTAGTGATTGTGAAGCTGCAGGTGCAGTGATATCTGCCACTCTCAGCAGCGCTGCTGGGGCTTTTGTGTAGTGTTTGAAAAATAAATGAGGCTGTCCTCAAGACTTTACACCTTAGCAGCCAAATGGATTCCCGACCAGGGTGCTTCCTCACATGACTGTAACATCTCAGATGGGAGATATTTGAATAAACTATGGCCAGGATCCAGGTTCCTTGTCGTACTCACAATCACTGGTGTCTGGTGGTCTCTTGTGCCAGGGATTGTGGATGGCCAATACCTTAAATTTTCTGGCAACATAATGTCTAGTCTTTAATGTCCAGTCAATAACACAAACAATTAGCTTTAAAGAGAAAATGCATTACTCATTTTCAATATATATGGTTTCCTGAAGTCGTTTCGTTGTGCGTGCTAATGCTTTCTTTTAAAAAACTTTATGTTCTGCAAAGAAATGTCTTTTAATAACATTACGTTCCAACCTGGGTGTTACATATGTAGATGGAGTTCAGTAATGAAGTTTTTTTGGTCTGCCATCACAAAGGAACTGGAAAGTGACGGTTTTTACTGACACTAAAGCTCTAAACTAGAATTATCTTGTACATTTGTCTCTGAGTTGTTCTTGGCTCTTTATACAAATATCTTTTGAGATTTCCCTCTAATGTTATTGGCATATTTGGTCTAACAGCTTCGTCCTCATTTGTATTCCTAATGGAAGTGCTGCATGATTTTATAGCTGTTTAACTGTGGACTGCGTGAACATGACACTGTTACTACAGTCGTCCTTATTTCTTCGTGTTTGCCTTCTTACCATGCAGGCTGTTTAAACGTCTTACACACCATGACAGCTTCCAGTTCCCAAGATTTATCACCATAATAACTGCCACCTTAAATAACTTAACTCCACCAGTAGTATGTGCAGTTTCAACATGCAGTATGTTAGAATAAGCCTCAGAATGGCTGCAACAAACATCAGGAATAACTCCGGAGGTAAATCCATCCTCCTTAACAAATCTCAATTTACACACTACAAAAAGGGCCCAGGGATACAGTAAAATATACAACTCTGGAAAAAAAGAGGGAAATAATATTAAAAAGTGTAAATAAATACTACCAAATACATAAAGAACAGTTCTGTTGTATGCCGAATGAGAGCTTTCTGATATCTATACAGATCATTTAATGAGGTAGGAGTTACTCCTACAAATATACCACACCTCCCATGGAATAGGCAGTCCCAGCCTGGTGGACAAATGTAGAAACAACTGTATAGCAGTCTTCAAATTTAAAGGCTCAACACAAGCAGGGGCATTCACTTTTCAAACATAAAAAATAGAGCAGTATATTAATCATGTATGCAATAGAATTAACTGTATAATTAGGGTCTCTTTATCATTGAATCTTCATTAAACAATGTCTTACTGTGACAAGTTCTTCTTCTCATAACTTTTCCCACACTCTTTTGTATAGTCTTGCTAATGGAGTTATACATTTGGAAAAAGTCAGACTGATCTCTTACTGTGACAAGTTCTTCTCATAACTTTTCCCACACTCTTAATGTCTTACTGTGACAAGTTCTTCTTCTCATAACTTTTCCCACACTCTTTTGTATAGTCTTGCTAATGGAGTTATACATTTGGAAAAAGTCAGACTATGATCTGTGGTAAAACAACAACAGCCAAACCAATCATTCGCCACCATGCATCGCCATTCTCAAAGAGAAATCTCTAATATGCCCATCCACATAATTACCACATAAAGACTGGCAGTTTCTGATGATCCACTCCCTTGGGTCGCTCTGAAAGCTCTGTTGTCTTTATTAGTGTCACTGGAAGACCAGATGGATGAAACAAAGATATTTTAAGGCTCAAGGCTCCAACAGCTATTACTGAGCTCTTTCCAACCTGAAACTGTATCTTTTTTTTTTTTAGTTTTAGAATTTTCAAAGATATTTGTTATCATTCAAATAAAAAAATGTGAACATAAAAAATATAGAAAATATAAATATGACAAAAACACATTTTTGAAAGAGATACTAAACTAAAAAAAACCAACCAACAACACTTTGGGACCCTTCTTGAATTGCAGGTTTTTAGTATAAAGCTTGGATATCTATGTAATTAACCAGACATTTTAACAGTTTTTATTTTTTAAATTAATAAAAAGAACTAAAACAATAAAATTTTTGAACATGGACTAACATTTTTGTCAACAGTGTATGGAGTCAAATATAAAAGTGCCTTGGTATATAATATATACATATTATATATATATTATATAATGGTATATAATATGACATATAGAATATGACAGTCTGCTACAGATGTGTCCACAGGAACACTGTGCAGATTATGAGTTGCTTTACAAGCATAGCTCTTACACCATGATGGTGATCAATGATTGCTGCAGACCCAAGGAGGTCAGGGTGTAGCCTGAGGCCACAAGCTATTGTTTGCAACAAAAACACACCATCAACATTGAAAGCCTTTATCTTGGGCTGAATGGGTTGATGTTCAGAGGCCACCGAGGTTCGTGCATCCTGAGTACCTGTGATCTACACAGCACAATATCTCAGACAGCGCATAATATGACGGCCATAAATAAAACAGTATTAATCATGCAGCTGCCCTCCACCCTCGGAGCGCCTTCTCACATTTATCAGGCTTTTAATATTAACATAGATTAAGGGCATGTCTCACACCTTCAGTCACCGAGGTGTGTAATCTCAATTCCCATGTGAGCTGGTGTTAAAGAATTCAGTAACCTCTGGGCTGCAAGACTCCAACCATCAACGGCTAAATGTATCTGCATTTACTCCTACAAAAACTTAAACAAAACATCATGCACAATTTTCACTTCAACATATTACTTCAAAACACCTTACAATTTTCAGACCAACTCTGGATTTTATATTTCTCAGCATGCGACCTAACTGGATCTGTCATGATCCCCTAAAGCTCAGTTCACACTCTCTTCTGTCAGGTTTTACTCAAGGCTTTTGTTGAAACAGGTCTCAGGCCTCCATCCACTAAACAACTGATACACCACATACAGACTGCACAGTGAGAGCCCTGAATATACAGTATGTTACAAATATAAACTGTAAAGAAGAAAGAAAAATGAACAATGTTGCCATCATTGATTTCCATTATTCTAAGGTCTCTACCCCCAATTTTGGCTTTTGGCATTATGAATAACGGGTGCAACAGCATATATGTTCATGCCACCCCGTCTAATACAGTTTTTTGTATCATGACACACGTGTACCAAATTGTTGTGGAATGTGATCACGGGAATTCAGAGTAGAACTGAGTTCCAACTTCCTGTAGAACACAGTTGTGATGGTTCCCAGCTGCTGTCACACAAGTCAATCAATGGGTTCTGGCAAGTTTGCATTAGTAGGCTGTTAGCGCTCTTAGCACTGTTAGAATCGTGGCGATCTTTTTCAGGTCTGCAGTTGAAAACTACAGTTTTCCAGTAAGTTACAGCAGCAGTGGTGATAAGTTAATCAAAGAGGTGGGAGAAATGGTTTCATTGGTAATTCATCAAATACTATATGATACCTTACTAAGAACAGAGTCATCTGATGGTGGGTAAGACTGGTACTCAGTACAAAAGCAGTGAAAACTCTCAATATTCATCATTTGTCATTTGTTAGGAAATGAAAAAATATTTGTCACTGATGACAAATCATTGATTAATTTTTCATCATTTGTCAAATTTAAATGTCTTTACCCATTTTATTTCATACCAAAAATAATGACTCCACCAAGGTATGTCTTTTCCATAGCCCAATGAGTAACATTGGTTGTCAAGTAGGAGTCTAACTACATGGCTGTCATTACAAGTTCGCAATCTATCTGATGATGTCATATGGAGATGTAATGAACAATACTATTCAATGTCCCTTTTCTTTTTCCTTTTTCCTCCATTTGCATTTTGTAGTTTTACTGTTTAGGCTGCATAGCTCTGTGTGCACATGGGCCTGGAGTTTGAGTTTTTCTTAGGACACATGTATCTGAAAAGGTGTTAAAAAGGTGTTAAAGTGTACAGCGCAAATGGAAGTGGATCTTACTAGCTGCTTTGATTTAAACCCAAACATCTGGATTGTTTTTTTTAGTTTGTCATAATTATCACCTTCATGCCTCGTTTCAACCAATCACAGTATCTCCTCATCTTGTCTTTGATCCAGACTGAAAAAAAAGTTCAACGACACACTTCTTTGTCACTGCTCCAGGCAGGTTCCTTTTGCAAATGAGGGAAGGTGCTCATTCACACTTTCACTTGACACTAACGAGTTCAGAAAAGCCAATTCCACTTCCATTTTAATACACAGGTGTGAGGAGGTGGTAATGTGTAATTGTCTCCGACTTTTCCTGACAATCGAGGTTGATTGGAATAATTATGTCACAATGGGAGACAAAAGTATACGACGGGAGAGAAACAAACTTGAACAAAGTCTATAATCCATGCAGAAGCATCTGGTATGGCTTAATGTAGCTGCTGACATCGTCACACTGTCACGGTCTCTCAGGTCATGCCCTTAGGAAATGATATGAAATAATTTCAAGTTTGAGATACTGTATAATTTAAAGATATTCTATAAAAGGTGTGATGTAGATTAAATTTCTAAAAGGAACCTATTTTGGCTGGCCTTTTCATCTGACCGTGGCTTTTTATTTTGCTTTGAATAATTAATGAATTAAAATCATTTTGTAAGTGAAAAGGGTCAATGCATATCTACAGTGCAGATAAATATTTTTCAGATCAGTCCATAGTAATGTTTTCTGTCTATAAGCAACTCAAATATGAAATTAATCTCAGGCTTTTTTTTGCCAGAGTCAAAAACTCACATATTTGTTAAACTCCAAAAATGACATCCATTAGCTAATCACTGTTCACAACAGTAGTCACTCTTCTACTTTTCCAACATCTGAGCCTCACAGTCTCCATTAAATTAACAGGCGTCAGTGACAATTCGTCACATCAGCTGTCACTAATTAAACTCAGGTGCCATCACTATGTGCGCTCTGCATGCTGAGATAAGTACTTGTCAAAGATAGTTTGTGAGATGTGAGACTCCGTTGCTCTGTGACACTACGGCAGGAAGGTTCACTATTTTCTTTGCTGTTAACAAATCCTGCAGAGTGAGACGTCTTTCTAGTGGACCATCTCCGTCAGAGTTGATGTTCTTTCAAATGACACCTACACTTACACCTAAGTTAACAGATGAAGACAACAATAAAAATGACGTCTGAGTGATAAATTAAAGTCTAGGTGTCAGTTTGAAATGCTTCATGTGGAGAAAATCAGTGTGCATACATCTCTTGGAGCAAAAACATCAACCAGGAACAGGAAGGCAATTTAACTGCATAAACAAAACTTATACAAAGAAATCTGACAATAACAAAAAATAATATATAAAAATAATAAATATTATTGTTGAAAATTATATTGAAAAGTTTAATTCTTACTGCATAAGCCCAATAATGATATACAGTGCCTGACTGTATCCACAATAGCTTCACCAAGGATGGGTGGGTTTAAAAGTAAGGGATCCAAGATCATTGCAAGATCCTTGCATCCAAGGTTACCAAAGATGGCTGGGTTCAAGATGGCTGGTTTCCCTAGACCACACACAGCATAAAGGACAGCTCACAGCAATATGGCTGCATCTTTGAAGACAGGGTATAGTTAAAGCACAAATGAAAGGCTTATTCTAAGGTGACATATCTCATAAGGTGGTGTTTAACAATATACCCTTGGGTATTTCTGCCAAAGTGTGTTTTTGCCACTTTTCTGAGTCTTTTGTGTAACCAAATGTCAAACAACTGGAGGTTCGAACCAGGATCTTGTTGGGATGTTGACATTATCCAAGATGCTCATTATCCATTAGGGCAAATTCCATCCCTTTGAATTCTTTGACAAGTGCGGTCAATGTTGCTATTTATTTCAGCTCAAACCAGACTCTCTCTATTTCATCATCAGCTGTTAACGTCAGTGTTATTTGTGGAATGCAATGACAGACAAACACCTTAACACAAGAGATTCCCCTCAATCAAGATGCATTGATTTCCTATTTTCTTAAAAGAAAAGGCCTCTTTTACTACTGCCTAACGTACACCACAAAGAAGAAACATGAAACAAACACAGATAAAAGGTAATTCCTCTCCAATTTAATTATCCCCCTTTTTTATCATCTATGTTTTATTTGTCACCATTTCTTACCCAAACACACATTGATTCATCTCTAACCCACTCAGCTCTGCTGCAAAATAGATAAATACACGCAATTGTTTCCTGAATGAAAGAAAATAATTTAAAAAAAAGCTATTACCTTGAATTACAAGAATGGGCCGTGTTTTGCTTATCTCCACCTCTGGAGAAGACTTTGATAAGGTGAAGCTGCTTTAAAAGCAAAGTGACCGTCTATTATTTTTGCTCTACAATATTGTGGCTTGAAGAAAATATGAATAAGACAATATAAAGTATCTTTTTGACAGTCAAGGTGAATGGTAATGATAATAATCATTTTGTGATGTCTTTTCTGCCCATAAACTGCTTAGAGGCCTGTACATATACTCCATGTTAACATATATTCACAGTATATAAAAGAAGAGTTTAAAGAAGAGGAACCTAAAGCAGGAACCAAATGTTTGAGACTTCTGTTGTGAGTTTTTGGTTATACCTTTACTACCCCAGCATGTGTTCTGAGCTTCCCTTGGGCTAATGGCTAATTCTCCTAAAGGTCACATTAAGATGGCAAAGCAAATAGGAGTACTTTCCTTCACCAAGGAGTCATACAGTGTCAGGGTATGTTATGAAAAGGTGGAAGACCAAGTTGTGGTACCACAATGAAATGGTGCATTAGGCGTTTTTCTCTGGTACGGAACATATATCCACTACACCAGGATGGAGTACTACTGTGGATTCTCTGCATCCTTCCTGAGGGATATACACTGTACCAACATTCAGAAAATAGATTGAAATTAGACCGGACCTTGAACTAGACGTCCTTTAAATATCCAAAACTGCCTCCTAGGTTTCCTCAGCTCACACAGTACCTTGCCCTTTGACAAGTAAAGCATTTTTTTATCAAGAGTATGATTGGACCATATCAGTATAAAACCAAAAGAAAAAGTAAGTTATTATTAAAAGACGTGAGAACAGGAAGCCGTGAGAATTTGCAAATAGAAACATTTTCACAAAAGAATGAGCTAAAGTGGCCAGATGTCAGCAAAAACTGTTTTTAGACCAAGGATTGTCATAGGTTAAAAAAAAACAAAACAAAACAAAAACAAACAGGCAGCATGAAAAAAACATTGCAATATTGTGTACTGATTGATAAAAAATACTAAATGATTGTAAACGGATCACAAATCAACGCATTCACACTGCCCACTGAAGGAGAGGAAAGGCTCCAACTCCAGAGGTTAGAGTTAGACTTTATCAAAAAGGCAGAATTGAAATACTTTATTAAATCAGTTTCTTAAAGACAAAATAAAGGTCTAATTACACATGCACACAAAGCACACACACCCTCCAACCCTTACTAACAGTTGCACTAACAGCATGACACCAAATTATCCATCTTTTCCTAAGAAAAACTGTCTGGAGGTGAAGTAAATAATATATTGAGTAAAATATGGAAACACGTGACCTTTCATTTTATTTTATTTTATTTTATTTTATTTCATTTCTTTGTGTACATCACACAGGAAATGTTGGGATTCTCCATATAGGTCGACCCACTTATCGCTCTCAGCTCCCCTGGGTTCACATTACTTCTTTATTTTTGCAGTAGTTATGACAGCATGTCTGCAGTAAAATGTCAGAAACGACCGGCATGTGCCGCTTCATGCCCCTGTTAATGTAGCAGGAGCTAATGAGCAGACAATGGAGAGAAGCACCTCCTCATCATCAGGTGAGAAGAACTTTCCCAATGACATGAGGTTTAAAGACAGTACAGTACTGACAGTACAGACAGTTGATTGCAGCTACAATCTCAGAAGACTGAGTGTAATCTGAGAACTTGTGATTCCCCTACTGTAAATATGTGGTTTTTATGGTAATATTTCTATCTAACATCCATCATGATCAGTGGGTGTTATTGATTGGAATTTCATTTTTCAGATTAAAGAGAGATTTAACTTAGATCTTGGCACATTGGCCTGTATCTCAGCTAATCCTCCAGACTAGTATTCATTGAACTCATTTCTGAAATTAAATCTCGATCAAAGAGTTCGGCTTTCTTAAAAAAAATCTTACTTCAATGTGAATGTTTAAACATTTTTTTCTAAGAATTTTAATATTATGGAAGATAATGTGGAAAGTTACAGGCAATTCTCAATCCTTAAAAAGAAAACCCTAAAAATCTTTATCATAACGTAACATCTGTGAGTTCTGTAAGGTTGAATTGTAAATGTAGAATCTAGACCAGATTAAATACAAGGGAAACACTGAACAAGCCACGTAACTATGATTTGACGGCATTGTTTTATTTTCACTGTACAAAGTGTTCAAGCAGCAGCAGTGGTTACTGGGCGTTTCACAGCTTGAGCCTTGGGACTGATGCCAGACTGGTTTAAGGTCACCTTCCTGAACACAAACCTTCTGTACAGCTGCTCGTCCCACACTAACACGCCACGTGAACAGAGTAAAGCTGCTGGTGATCACGCCTTCCTACCTGCATCTGTCAGGATCTGAATCACTTCCACACATTTGCTAAACTGCTTTCATTTCTCACCCTTCCCACAATGCAGCTGTGGCCTCCTTATTCTCGGCCACCCGTCTCTGCACCTCTGCTAAACAATTTCCCCGTCGCTGTAGTGTCAAGTCCGTCTGTAACCTAACAAGGTTTTGCCGTTGACCTCCTAGTCTTCGTCCTTCTTTAGTCTTTGGCCGCAGAGCTTGTGTCGCTGCAGGGTTTGCGAGTTTAATTAACCTCCAAGAACCTGGATCCAGCAGGTTCTGACACTGTTCAAGCATCTGGTCCACCTGCAAGAGGTGAAACCGCCTCTATTTTTTCATTTATTCTGTGACAAAAAAAGGTCAAGGTACGGTGTGTCACTAGATGTCCCTTAATGCTAAAAAAAATATTATTATTGGAGTTGGAAATAGGAGGAAATTTGCAAACTAAAGAAAAAAGAGCTAAGGCTCTGCAAACGACTGGCAAAAAATGTATTAAATCATTTAGAAATAAAATAACAAAAAGTTAAAGTAACAACATGTAGTGTAAAGAAAATTTTATTTTCTTTTGTTTTATACAAATTCAATTTGTCAAATTGCTTTAAATTGTTGTCAACTCTTGTTGTCAACTCTAGACACATGAGGGATACTTTGTGGGCTACATGTTGCTAACTACACATTGTTCACTCTAAGGTTGAGTCTGGGCCACATGTCGACGGTGTGGTTTTTGAACAGGTCTGGTCTTGGACCATTGACAGCAGGTGCATCTAATGCAACATGAGTTTAGCAATGAGGACGGGGCAACAAAAGCCTGACACCTCAGCTAAAATACAAGGTTGACAAATGCCTTATCAATACAAACCAACAAAAAAACAAAAATGAACCCATTAACACCTTCAATTTCAACTCAAAAAGCTTTTGAATTGGAATGAAAGTGATTCAAAGACTTCCTCAAAAAAGCCTACAGTAGAATCTGTAGCAGCGTGTGGTCTTTGAATTCAGCTTATTTCTAATTTGCATTCATGAGAGCAGAAATGAGAACATATTGAAGGGAATTACAACCCCATGATCTCTCTTCTACACAGATATGGGTCGGCTACACTTTAGGACATCAATAAGATTTTTTTTCTCATTGCAGGACGTCCAAGGGCGAGTCTACGGGGGAGAGGGAGGCAGACCAGCCTTGTACTCATTGCTCCGATGCTGTATTCAACTCAGAGGCAACATGAAGGAAAACAGAGGCAGAAAAAACCCCTCCCATTTAGGAGTTGCCTGTAGGGGCAAAATCTAATTAACTTAATAAACAACGAAATGAAGTGGTGAAATGAAAAGGTATTGTTTCCACCTGTTAGCCGGTCGGAAGGAGGTGATAGATGTCAAGGCAGTGGAGGAAAGAACAACGAGCCTCACAGACGAAGTTAGGAAGGGCCGGAGTATCGAGGTGAAGTAGTAGTAGGTGAGACAGAACTCTTTCAATATCACTCATGAACAAGGATGTAACAGTACACACAATATATGTATATAGATATGATATGATCGCTGACTGTCAATATATCAAACAACAAAAGAATATAAAAAAAGTCTGTCTCTTTACAGAAACACTGTTTGTGTTTGTGGAAGAAGTTCTTTCCATGTTCTGTTTGAACACCTGATTGCCACCTAGGCTCCACAGGGAATTTGGTCTTGTTTTAATAGCGGGTCAAAACCAACCAGTGTGTGTAGCCTCATGGTACGATCACTGACTTTTTGAGATAACGCAGCCTTCGGTTGATGGAGCTTCCAGAAGAAACAGGATCGAAGCAAAAAAATAGCTTGAAATGTGAATGTATCATGATGATCATTTTTGGATCATCGCATTATTTGTACCTGATGCTTGGATGCTCGGGGTATATATGAATAGCAAAAGTACAAAAGTTAAAAAAGCAGTAGCCAAAAATTTGAGAAAAACTTCAGATACGTCTCTAATCAATTCTGATCAAATCTTTTAATAAACCACACCATCTTTTTTACTATATTCTCAGCCCTGAACGACCAAATATGTGTAGGTTTGGGATCTTATCACTTATTAGCTTATTTGTTAATAATTGATTAACATTTTAACTATGTCCGATGATCAATTTTCCATGAAGACTAAGAATCAGTCATACGGGGAGGAAATGAGTGAAGCATCATGTAAAGCATATTAGATAAAAGACACTTTTCAACCTCGTTGAACTTAGGTTTTACCTTAAGACTTTGGGGTGAACACATGATGGACCGCCCCAATAAAGTACAACTAACATTGCCTGAAAACCTTCTCACTTCCCATTTTCTAAAATTAAAGCTGCAGATGTGAATAAAAATATTCATTCTTTCACGCTCTTTCCCCAAAAAGTCCAGTCCGACACAGCTTCTGTCTCACTGCCATCTGTTTACTGAAGTAAAACAAGAAAACTCCGCACTACTGAACAGCAGACATCAAATAAGCTGTGAAATGATGAATCAGAAAAAAACTTCAAGGAGATTAATTAGAACTGCGCAACACTGTTGATTGGTCCATAAAAAATTTGAATGGTGTTTGAAGGAATGTGCAGACTCCGGAGCAATCAAAAAATCAGCGAACTTCCATTTTTAAGTGCCGGAGTTTTAGGGCATAATCAAAAGGAGCTGGTGCTGCCACACAGTAAGGCAAGAAATCATAAAAATCTGCTGAGTTTTTAACACAAAACGCTGTGCAGTCACACACTCCTGGATGGATCGGGTCCAGTGAGCAGCTTCAGAGAGCTGCTGCTATTTAACAACTGGTTTAGGAGGGTGTGATCGCACGTCTATGAGCTAGCATGTTAGCAGAAATGCCAGGCTTTGGGAAATCAAGGGTTTTTTACAAGTTTACTTAAAACATCACATTCTGTTTTGTTTTAACTGTAAAACTTGTTTTAGCTATTTTAAAGAAGGACACCGGTTTAAGTTTAGTAAACTTTGCCTTACATATTTTTTTTTTTTTTTTGAGCTTTGTTGAAATGCATCATTTGAATTGACCAAACGTTCTGTTTTGGTAAAAACATGAAATGCTTGGTGCATCAATTCCTTCCTTCTTTTAAGCATACCATACAGTCATCATCAACTTTTACCTTGTATTTCCAACACACACCTGCAGAAAACCTGCAGTAAAGATTAATTTGGCATCAACAGAACATCACTTATCAAGGCTGAAGGGCCAAAGTAGGCAACTGCTGCTGCACACGCTCATAAAAACCCTGAGTACGAAAAGTCTGAGATGATTCACCACAAAAAGCACAGCCAGGATAGTAAATGTTATGCGTCTAAATGAAGTCACCATTTCAGCACATATTTTATGACGGTATTATCATATATAATACATAAGGTTGTATAATCATGGAAATGTGAAAACTATTACAAAACCTCTTTCTACAAAACGTGTTTCTATCTAACGTGTAATAACCTACCACTTGAAGTTTAGTGTTTTTACCTTGACCTTACAAATTGTTGCATGTAATGTACTCAAATTCCACAAAGTTCAGAAAAAAGACATATTAAGACAAAGAAGGACATGAAAGTACTATACTGGAAAGGTGCTCAGGTTGTGATTCAACAAATTACTGGCGTTAGGGTTCAATTATTATGACACTAAAGGCCTGGCTGCCATGGCTTTAGAGGTTTCCATGCATGTGAATAGAACCATTCCATTTTCTAAGGAAAATGTATCTATTGCATGAAGACGGTAAGTTAGACATTGGGGACTGAAGAACACCAAAATATGTATTAGTAAATCAAAAATCAATAATAATAATCACCTCATTACATTTATGACTGCAACACATTCAGGAAATAAATGTATCTCAATGCGCAAAAAAACAAAACAAACAAAAAAACAACTAAGAAAACTGTGATAATAAGGCAGTGAAGTCATGAAACATAAAAAAAAGCCAATGTTCTTAATGTGCGCTGTTTGTGTTGGGAACAAACATTGTAGTAATTTATGTTACGTCAACTGTGACCAGCAGTGATGAGATCCTCCATGGCTAAATTGCACATCTAATTTGTTCGCCAACTGATGTAATTTTCTTACGTAGCACCAGTGGAGTGCTGAATTACATCTTCATCCCAGGTGGACAGAGAGGGAATAACATCGCAGTCTTAACAGGTTTTCCATCAGCACTGAGAACCACTGTTAGCTACTACTGCTCTCTCTTGGCCTCTCTTTCACTGTTTACTATACAGAGTACATCCAATGTACTAATATACAGTTGAATATTTGCAATATTTTGGTAGAAGGGATTAAAGTGAAAAGTCTGAATTAAGGTAACTATGACAACATAAATACATAAATATGACAACAAATATATTTGGGAACAACTAGTATATAAGTATAAAGATTTGGGACAATATTTAGCTTTACGTTGACATACATTAGCAGTACATTAACGCTAATATTTGATGGGACCTTCTCTATTTTTGCTAAGGTTTTTTATAATTTTTTAAATTCATTTTCAGAATTACTTCCTAAAACATTGTATTTATTAGCTGAACTTAACAAATGTTTTCAATATTAAAATTTTAGATGTTTCATTTAGTTACGTTTTCTATGGTACACTTATTTTTGCTAATTGTACTGTTAAATTTGAGTCATTCTCTAGATATTTCCAAGCATGTTTAGGATAAGATATTCAATTATAGACTCATTTTTGTCTGTTGTGGTAGTATAGTTATTTAGCCAAATTAAGTTTAGCTAGAAGGTATTGGATTTTTTATTTAAACTCTTTCTCCTTAGCAGCACCTTAGCAGCACCTTTACAGACCCAGGATGGTTAAAGGCTTTTAGCTTGATGATTCTTTGTTGTCTTTTTTCCCACAGAAATCAATGAGACCTGTCAATGGTTCATTGATCTAAGAGGCACAGCTCATGTGATGACAGCTAAAAGACGTCGTCTGAGGGAAGGTTAGTGTCCCACAGTGACCCTGGACATGGAGTCGGATCTCTATCTTCCTTCCAGGAAGATA
>NC_024307.1:24940977-25035715 GCF_000523025.1 Cynoglossus semilaevis | reverse complement strand
GTTGGGAGGAGGGGGGGGGGGTCAAGGGGCACTTAAGTTTACCTTCTGTAACAGGAAGCAAAAATGAAGCAGTGAAGAAAACATCGTCAGACTAGGAATAAGGTTTTTCATTAGTCTGAAAGAAATACAAAAATATAAATACAAAAAATGTAAATAAAAATTATGTAAATAGTCATTCTGACCCTTAAGTGCATTTATAAATATACTGTTTGAAAAAATATCAGCAGACAATTTATAGCCCAATTATTTCCTCTTGTATTTTTCTCTAATGGTGCTTTTTAATCTCATAATACCAACATTTAAGTTGAAGGTTACTGATGATGTAAACTTTTTTGATGATATTATTTAATCACACTGAATAATTTTTATTTTTATATTTTTTAAACATAACCTTCATATATACAGTTAGTCTCATCCACTCTACTTTAATCTTCCTCTTGGACACTGCAGGGTTTTGTACCCTCAGCTTCGGCCTCAGCAGCTGTGCATCCAAAAATAAAATAAATAAATAAAAGTCTACCTTACAACGATGCACACACGTGCGTGGATCAGTGATGCAAATATTTGCTGCTCCAGCCATGCCTTGAATGTCAGGGTGTGAGTGGTGTTTATGAGAAATATCAACGGCGCAGTGAAATCCCGGCAGCGTTTAGCATTAATAGAGAGGGAGACATTGAACCTGAATGTATTATTCAGCAGTTAAAAGCACGAAGCATCTGCTGTGAGCAGTTTGAAAGGCCTCTGTCCAATTCCACTGCTGCTTAATATTTCACACACTGCCTGATGCGGGGGGGAGGGGGTAGGGCTAATAGAAGCAGCAGATATTGCATGCACTCCGCTGACCTTGAAGAAGGAGGGTCAAAAGGAGCAAAATCTGTTGTGTTAGCAGCTGTGTGCATGAAAAATGTAATGTTCTTGAAGTCGAGGAAACCCTGGAATTTTTTTTTTCTGTTCTAACCCTAAAGAACGTGTACATTTTAGTCACAAACTAATGTGTTACAGTCTTATAACTAAATGACAAAGATTAAATACATTCAAGACTGGCTGTATAGGTTGTTTTCAGTATGGGCAAACTATGGCCAGACATGTTCAGTTAAGCCTTTGAATCTGCCCAGCAGCATATCCAGCAGTGTTGAACAAAGATCCACCAAACACCACAATGTTGTACTTGCAGGATCCAACATGTAGGGGAAGTCACTGGGATGTTTCTATAAAAGGTTTTAAATATTGTTCAACCTGTAGATAAAACACCTTTAAGATGTTTTGAAAACAAAATGTTAAATATCAATTTCAAATGTATTTAAAACAGTAATAGCTATTTACTAATGTCCAATTCCTCTCATTCCCTCTGGCAGAGAAAACAAAAAGTCAGCAAAGACCAGTTTTCAATTTTTCCCTGTGTTTTTATCTAAAAAGGGACAATGATCGTTTTTTTTCCTGTTGTTATTTTGGGTTCCTTCTTTTACTTTTTTTTGTTGGCACATCCTAAGATTGTCCCCTTGTCTCCAGACCCAATCTCTGATCTGAACACAAGCAGTCAACTACAGTAGTTTTTCTACACACCAGTATATAGCTATATATATATATAGATATGTCAGTGCCAGCAAACTCACAAGAAGACACCACAAGGATCAGACATCTGCAGAAATCTGACATTTGTGGGTCATTTTGTTTTTTTTCCACTCCCGTGTTTTGCATTTTGGAATCCTCTTGTCTTTCAGTGTCCTTGCATCACCCGTGGCGTCTGTCAGGAGGCAGAAATTTTTGACTGAAATTTAAGAAAAGCCGCAACAGAGAAAAAAGGAACCTGGTGTTTTTTGGGTTTTTTTTGTTTTGTTTTTTTCTTGCTGCTGACCGATTCTTTTTCGCCCTCAGGGGGACTAGAGGAAGAATGTTCATCTCCACTTGTACGTGACTGCACACCGCCCCAGGCTCTTAGCCTGTATGTGTGTATTAATGCCTCTGCCCTCAGCAGCAGGCTGCAAACTGCCAAATAACAACTAAAAAGTCTGGGTGCACTTACTTAAAGCGCTTCCCTGGAACCCGATATGTCTGAGTCTGGTTTGATTCATGATCCGTCATGATGACAGAAATGATGGAACACAACAGTTGATGGCACTGGTTTCACCGGTAGTTAACTCGGAGAGGCATCACTCACCAGCTTAACAGGGAGTGTGGGGTTTATGGAATGTGTTGAAGTGAGGTCAGACTAGATGTGGCACTACAGAGTGGTCAGGTACGACTGTGGATGAGGGACTCTGACAGGGAATTTTGGAAGACCAATGTATGGTATGCTGGGAAAAAAACTAAATCAAGCACCTGTGAAATAAACGTACCATACAAAAAGTTGTTATCACTAACTATCCATTTTAAGGCAGATATTTATTTTGTTAGCTTTTTTAGTCTAGCTTAATATTGTTAGTGTAATTAAAACTTGCTAAAGTAAAATGCTGAACACATTTCTAATAGAGGTTTTCTTTTGCCTGGGTCTCTCATCTATCCTGTCTTCTCTCTTATCTGCGGGCTAAATTCAAGCTGCTGCGTATGTAGCTCATTTTTCTTGGTTAAAACTATTGTAAACAGCTTGTACATGGTTATAAGCTTTTAACTTTTAACCTGCCATAACCATTCAACATGGCTATTTTGAAAATGTTTGACCAAATTTTTTATTCGTTGGGATCCTTACTGAATGTCATTTTTTGGTTTCTGTCTTGGTGTAAAACTGGTAAAAGCCAACTATTAAAGGTTAAATAGGCTCTACCGACTGATGACAGTGTTTACCTGCAGTTACTATAAGAACACTTTTATAGTCTTCGCCAGCTCCACTACTGCAGTGCTGTTACAGCTTCAGGCTGGATTTTCTTATTGAAGACTGTAATGTAATGATGACAATGTCGTCAGTGACGGTGATGATACAATTTTCCTTTCTGTGCTGTTTATACGTTTCAGCCTTAAGTCAGAATTCTCTCTGTGAGTTGATGTTTTGTGGAAAGAACACAATCTTGGTGCTGCGTTAAATACCATCCATGGAAATTGTGTTGGGTTTAAAAACATACAAACAGCCCAAAGCTGAGTGGATGCAATAAAAGTGCAAACATTACCAGACAAAAAGGAATTATCAGAGTCAATGAAATTATGTTGGGATAATTAAAAAATCCTCATTGCCAGGCAAAGAGGCCAGTGAGAGAATGGAGGGTTGCTGTAATTGACTGCTGTTCTCCTGCTAACATTAGGGTTCCTGAAACAAATATAAAGCTGTGGAATCTAATATCGCCTGAGCAGAATGAGCCTCCTCTAACAGATCAGCTCAGCTCAAATATTGACTGTCATCTGCGACAGTGAAAGTAGGCTCATTTTGAGAGCAGACTTTTCGATATGTTGACGGATGTGGGTCATTACTTGCGGTCAACACTGTGAAAATGACAAAGAACACAGGTGATGTGGAATATTTGGCTTCTTAAATGACAGATTATTCACAGTGAGAGATCCAGTCACACGTCCCAGTCTGGAGTATTTTTAGGACATTGGTATTAATGTGGTGTTCTCATCGGAGTTCAAATATGTTCTCATCGTCAATTTTAAGAGATTTCACCATCTACTGTGATCAATTATTAAGAGGACAGATGGAAAGACTGGAAATCTAACCTCTAACCCTGCAGCTACCAACCGTTCTGAAGCTGATTTAACTCTGGATATATTTTACTGGAAGAAAGATTACTACCCTTTTTCTCACCATGGGTCATTTACATTTACCTGTAGCTGAAGTTTGGCTTCATTGCTTTGCTTTTGTGATGTGTTGCTTAGGTTCTAACTGTTAGCGGCTAACTTTTAATAGTGTAACATTGCATGTACTATAATCATAGCAAGCATTACTTATAAATCAGCACAGAGTTTGCAAAAGACAGAGGTACAGCACAGCCTGGTAAGCAGTAGTGGGTAGTAACGAGTTACATTTACTCCGTTACATTTACTTGAATAACTTTCAAAATAAAATACTTCTAGGAATAGTTTTAAATCAATATACTTTTTTTACTTTTACTTGAGTTGATTTACAAAGAAGAAGCAGTACTCTTATTCAGATACTGGATAATGCTTTAGCTAGACAGTATGCAGTTCTCTATTCATCCATGATCCAGTATCACTACTTTTATTTTGTAAGAGGTTAAGCACGTTAAGCACGACTGTGTTTAACCAATACAACCCTTGCTGCACTTATTACTCGTTGACCATACTCAATCTCAGCGACAGGGCGGGTTAGTTTAGCGGCTACTGCGGTCGATATCCATCGTCTTGAGAGCAAAAAATGGTAGGCAATGCAGACGAAGTCGAGGAGGCACACCCCTGGACTCATATTGAAAGCATGTTCAGTTTACAAACAGGGCAGAACAGCAGTAATTATTTGAATGACTATTTTTTTCTTCTATTTGAGTAATACTATTCTGAAGTAACAGTACTTCTACTTGAGTACATATTTTGGCTACTCTACTCACCTCTGTTAGTAAGTGGAGAAACAAATGTGAGTAACCTTTTTGTTCATCAACGTTGGCTCCATTTCAGTGTCAATCTGGTCAACGATTTTACTTTAATCATTGAACTCATGTACTTTTTGCCAGTGTGACTGTTGTAGATCACAGACATTTTTTTGGTTCTCTGCTTTGATGACAGGGTGGGGGAGGTTTGTAAAAGGTAAATATATACTTAAATAATATAATAAATATCTCGCCTCTAATTTGCAATTTCTCCCATTTTGCAGTGGGTCTTGGAAAGTCTTCCGGGGGGAGAAAAGTAGGAAATGAATCATCAGGAGACGCTGCTGAGACCTAAGCAGACTTCCCACTGTCAGAGACGAAATAAGACAGAAAAGCTCTCTCGTCCCTGCACCCCTGACATCTTTGGAGGAAAATAAGTCAAAAAGGGACCTACAGACCAGGGGAAGTCTTAATAAATGAAACTCAAACTATTTGAGGAGGACAACTTTGTGCCTGCACCCTCATCAACAAGTCTCCTTATCCGCTCGGTGACCAAATGCTACTGAGCTGATGAATAATTCCCAAGGTCCTGTGGCCTTGGTGCTGACCTGGAAAAAGGGCTATAATTAATGCATAGGCCTCGCTCTCCACGGTCACATATGAAAAGGAGTCGGTGCAGATTTGGATAATCGGATAATATTTGAAGGACAGAAACTTCAATTGGTGAATTTATCCCATCTGGTCAGCACTTCCACTCCTCAGCCTTTGTTAGGTGCGTCTGCATATGCAGGGAGCAACAGTTAGTTCCAGCACCGCCCCAGTGTCACACAGCACTGATCCCTCTGCAGTGTCAAGATTTGTCGTTCTCTGTGTTTTCCAATTTCATGAGACACTGATGCGTGACAGCATTGACAAGAACTCTAAGGTGCAGCGGCGCTGCCCGGGTATTCACACAGCAGTGCTGACAAAGCTGTCAGATTTTGCTATTTCTTCCTTTTCTCTTTCATATAAAAGAAGCTTTTTGTGATATATAGAATGAGATTTCTACCTGTCCACGTGAGACTAAAGAAAAAAGTTCTCAAAAAAAAAAATCAACAACAACAAAAACCTTGAAAACCACCACAGTTAAGAAAAAGTAAATAATACTGTGAGCCCCATTTGGGCTGCATGTGGTCCCTCATATACTAAAGCAGCAACATGACTGCTCAAAGGCGTTTGAGCAGTCAAAAAAAAAACATTTGCTAAGAGCCATTTAAGCAAAAGAAATCCATAAAATTGGCCATGAACAGTAAAACTAGGTAAGAAAATAGATACAACTAAAAGGATAAGCAATAGATAGATAGATAGATAGAGAGATAGAGAGAGAGAGAGAGATAGATAGAATTTCTAAATGTTCAACAGTAACAGCATTTTTTTGATTTAAGCAGAAATAATTAGGTAAAACAAATATTAACCTAATATATTGTTTTGTAACTGTTTCTCAATCTTCATGTTTGAGCAAACGAGCTTCAGCTGTGGTCGTGTATTAAATTGATAGGCAATCATTCAGAAGCACGAGGAATGAGATTTTAGTTTCATCATAGGAGCACAGCCCTGCAGTTTCTCCATCAGAGAAAGAAAAGTCTGCATTTGCCTGTTCAGCCACATGAATATGAAATTTTTCACTCTGCCTCTAGACCGATACTTTACATTTGAGAGAGAAAATTAAACTGATTAAAAAAAGCAGACTGCAGTGTTAGCAGAAACTCATCCCCACTCCTCCCCCTTTTCCTCCAACGCCGTCTTATTAAATGCAATTTGAATGAAATAAAAAAAAAAAGTGCTTGAATGCAAAGAAAAGCACTTGCTATTACACTGGCAGTAATTTTTTTAATATGAGTTTAAGTCGATGCCTGAAAGGAACATTTAATTTGCCTTTTGTAATTGCATTAGGTTTCATAGGTTTAAGACTTCAGCTGCGTACAGTGTTGATTAAAAATAAAGAAAGAAGGTAGAGAACTGGTGCTAATTAATATTTCATTATAAACAGTGTGTGAGAGTGTAGAAATTGACTTCGCTTCACTTGACACGCCTGCATTTTTACATGCATGTAAATCACTGTTCAATAGAAGTTAATACAGTTTGTATGGGGTAAAATAGAGATTTTTTTTTAAAGCCGTGGTTCAATTAGTAAAGACAAGTTTTTGTGGAGTTAACAGGAAATTGTCTGCTTGCTATTGTGTGGGACCATCCATCACCTTCCACCGTGCACCACATTAACAGGTCGCGACTTTAAAAGTTAGCTGGGGCATAAATCAGACAGCGTCTCCTGGAGTGGAGCCTGAGTCTCAGTGGAAATGATTCCTGCCACACACGGTTCATATTTCACGCTGCACCCGCAAGCATTAATTGCATCCGCACACACGCCCAGATATTCAGATGCATAACTGCTTTTAATACAAATTACTTCAGACAGGAAGTAATAACTTTTCTGCCCCCCACTTCCCCACCTCCTCTCCAAATCCCTCACCCCAACCCCTACTCTCTCTTTCACGACAACCGTCGCTGAAGTCTCTCACATCTTTCATAATCGGGGCTCGTGAGAATACACCCACGGCCTCCTCGACACAGCTGCATCACTCATTCGCACTTAACTTCTTTTTCTTGTCTTTTTTCAACTTCACTTGTCTTGATAAAGGTGAGGTTGCATTTGGACAGAATTCATTTACCATCTGAAAAATAATGAACCTGTGAGAATGAAGTCCTGGTTCTCATTAGTATTCCAAAGACATAAACATTGTGGCAGATTGTGTGCGTCTCAAGACAGTACGTATTAATTATTGAGCAGGTACTGTACCTGAGGTACAGTTTCACACAGACTGTCCTGTCGCTGCTGTTCTTTCACATTATTTTTCCCTTGATCACTTCCAGCGTTAAACTTGGCAGAGCAAAAAAAAAAAACAACAACATATAAACAGATAGTTAAATATTGCAAATATTGCTTTAAAGATATTGCCAACTATTAGCTTGATGATGAAAACCTGAAAAACTGAAAGATTAATTAGCTAAATTGCTACGAAACGAAATGAGAGGCTAAACACTTTAAAACACTTTTTTTTTCTTCCAAAAATGTTTTATAAAATGCTTTTACTAAAACAGTAAAATGTAATACAAAATATGGGACCTAGCCAAAAAGCTAAAGCTACCACAAATAAGCTACAAATTAAATGAAGAGTTAGCAAGGAAAAGATTATTTAAAAATGCATAAAACAAAGAGTGATATTAAATGATTGGCTGAACTGACTCATATCAAATATAATACTAAATACTTAGTTTGTTTTTTGGAAAAAGATTTTTCAAAAAAAAAAAAAAAAAAAGACTGCAAACAAAACTTAAAGTTCACCAAAAACTCCAGAAAGGTAGTAAGGAATTGAGGTAATATTTGGCCAAAAGTTATATAGAAAATGCTTGAACAAAACTCTATTTAAATGGAACAAAGTTTTTTTAACGATCAGCCTCTCAGTACATGAAAGTTTGTTTGTCTTGCTGGAGTGAAAGAACGGCTTTGAAACAAAGTCCTGATCCTTATTAGTATTCTAAAGAAATCGACTGTGTGGCAGATTGTGCATCTCAAGACAGTACATATTAATTATTGAGCAGCTTCCTGAGGTGCAGATCCACACAGTCTGTGCTGTCCTGTTTGTGCTTCTCTTTTACACTTCTTTTCCCTTGATCTCCATCAACCTCAAACACCTCGCAGCAGAGGCATCGAGCAACATCTGCAGTGACGAGCTCGCCGGCTTTTACCCCCAGGTTAGACTGGAACCTGCTTGATATTCTGTGGAAAAGTGGCTGCGACCGGGCCTCAAACACCTGCCTGACCCCACTGCTCTGCTTCTTCTACCACCATCAGTATTTTGATTAGACTGTTCAGACAACTGACCAGTCTGCATCTTAGTCATAGCTAAGTTGGTGTGGATTTAAAGGGCCAGTTCTCTCACTTTATTAAGGCTATTAACAAGTACGAAAACTTTGGATTGTACATCTGAAATTCTTAGTAGTTAAGGTTTTAAACCTAAAGAAGATTTAGTTTTGTCCTTTTTTTCCTAATTAAAAATGTATCATATGGTTGGAACCAGATATTGACCAGGAACGTCTCACAGAAACAGAGAAAACTTGCCAAAAATGGCCAAAAATTCACTCAAAATTAAACAAGAGCAATAGCTACATCAGCAGTGGAAGTCATGCTCAAAATAATAGAAATAATAAAACTATCAACAACATAGTGGAGGGATAGAAAAATAAACCATATATATATATGTATGTATATATAAAATTAAAAAATAAGGAATCTGCTTCAATATCTAGGAGGCCAACTTACATATTCACATCATCAGGCTAATTCTAGAAGCTGCCATAAAACCCGAAGTGATTAGTTATGCACAGCTGTCTCTTCAAGGCTGTTAGTTACACTTGCAGTTACATGTTTTGTGCAAAGTAGAGACAGAACCTCAGGTTTAAAGAAAAAAGGATATCTAAAATTAAACAAATAAATAAATAAATAAAATGATAATAATAATTTATTCAGCTTCACATAAATAATGAGCAACGAGATACAGGAAACACCAGGAGTAATACTGTGTACCTGATGTGCTTTGGCCCGGAGGATACTGCTGAGATCAAAACTGTCTTGGCTCTTTCTGTACTCTGTCACATATGTTTACCCATAATCCTGTTCACAAGGTCAGTCTGCAGAGACGGCGACAGCCTTCTATACAGGAGCACACATTTCTGAGCATGTGGAGGCATGTTACCAGTTCACAATACACAATACAATATAGATGTGGACATCTAAAAAACAACATGCTGTTGAAGTCACAGACTGAGACTTTGTCAACTCTCATCCCAATGTTATACATATAACCTGCAAAAACAAGTGTCTCCTTCAACCAGTAAGGTGCTTTGACATAAAGGCTGTGTCAAAAAGTGGGAGACTTTTCACTTTGTGTTTTTTAACATCAGTTAATGATGTGTCAATACAATGCTTTTCTTTTACTCTCTTATAACATAGTATGTTGTTTTTAGCCCTTATCTGTTGTATTTTTGTTGTTTTGTTTTGTGTTGAACAGGTTAAATATCACAGTGTAAGGATCAACTTAGGGCCGGATTTTACTGATCATGTGACAAATAAACTCTAGAATTTTAAATTATTTCCTCAAATCTGTCTAAACATTGATTGCAAGTACAGGGATATTGTACAATATACACAAAATGTCAACAATACTACTTCAAAATCAAACTAAAGCTTATGTCATAATGACAGTCCTGATCTTTACTAAACTTTACCGTTCAGGAAAACACTCTGAGACACAGTACTGAGACACAGTACATGGTAAAATCTAAAAGCTCAGGATTCTGAAGACAGACCTCAGTTATAACTCCGTCTGTGTGGACCTGGTGGAGTAGCTGCAGTAACATTTCCTTCCTGTGGTGACTATTCAGAGCTTTAGTTTGGCACAGCAATGAAAGTCCAATTACCATCCATTACCTACACAGTGTTCAGAGCAGGAGTCCCCAACCTCCAGTCTGTGGACCAGTCCAGCTCTGTGGGTTATTTGGTACCCGCAGTACGACACAAAATAATTAATAAATTACCTAATTTGTAGAGAATAAGACTAATAATAAGATTTCCATTTACTTTATTCAGTGGGCAGGGACTTCTGGTCTAGGAGACCAGAAAGACCAATGCCTTATAAAACCAAGTCAGGTCCCAGGAGGCCAAGATGACCAGCACTGCAAGGACCCAAACAGTGGGCGGCTGATGAGCAATTTTGGAATGAACCACAAACACACCGAGGATCAACTGACTAAGTCCACTCCACAGTTTACTAGTTAAAACCATTGAGCTGCAGTTTTCTTCTAATAGCTCAGTAAAGGTACATACAGTTGTCCACTCATGATTTCCAGAAAATTCAAGAGAACATATTTAAAACATCCATCCATCTTCAGCCGCTTATCCATTACCAGGTCACAGGGGCAGCAGTCGCCACCCAAATCACATTGCACCATAACAACCCCCCAAACCTTCCTGCGGGTGGTGAGTCCACTGAAAGGTACCAACTGCCCCAACCGGGATTTGAACTTGCCCAGGAGGTGAACCCTGGGATTCTACACCAATGACAGAGACATTGCCTCTGGGCCAAAGCACCACTATTTAAAACATTGCATGTTGAATTATCAGATCGAGTGACTTACTCCGTCTCTGAAATGCCAAAAAATCCAAGGTAAAATACTCAGGCGTGAAAGTTGTACCAGTTGGGTAGAAGATAAAAACTGCTTCCCTGAAAAAGCTGATAACTTTAATTGAGGTGTTGTAAATAAATATTAAATATTAAATAAAATAATTTGGTAGACTCTCAATTTCCTCCAAGTTTGAATAAATATTTGAAAATCCCAGGACTGATATTACTCTCTTTACACTGAGTACCAACTCAGATATACATCAAGTACCACCAGCATGACAACATTAAAATACAGCTTTCCAGATCCTTGTGTTAATTACTGCTTGAATCTAAAATTGAAAAACAAGGTTTATATCTTCTAGGCTAGTCACAAACTAAGAATTCTTTTTTTTTTTTCACCCTGTAAGTATCCTTTTACGATTCACTAAGCTGTGTAAAATGTCTTAGATGAAAGATTATGACGCCACAGGAGGTCCGTTTTCCTGATGGCAGGGAGTGTTTAAAGAGGAGGAGGTCATTGGCGGTGCAGTGGCAGGCTCTCCTCCTTAATGACACCTCAAAGTGAGAGCCCATCATTCCCCCTAATTATGGCTGATTGCATTCATTATGTCATGGCCTGACATCTAGGAGGCGCTGTTGGTGGTTGGAGCTAAATGGCAGATACGGGTTGGCTTGTTTCTCAAAGCTAATTGGATGTCGGTTTGGAGAAGCAAACACAGGAAGGAGAAAAGTCTCTCTCTGTCTCTCACCAGCAGATTGTCCACTGTCAGATGCATATTTTATGAGCTGGCAGACCCCTCACGGAGCAGTCGCAGGCCCGGGGTTGTGATGGTAGTGGGATGTCAAGCACCTCTTCCAAGAACTCCCCCAAGCTCTGTTTTAATGAAATTAACAAGGCCCCTTGTTGAAGATGAGTTTTATTTAAATCTTATCTTTGAAAAAGAAAAATACAGAATTGACTTTTGACACAGCCGTGTTTTTTTTTTTTTAAAGTTAAAACGAACGAAGCTGATTGTCCTTGGAAGCACAATGGAGTGGAGAAAGAGACAGACACCTCTCCATTCTGTTAGCCCTAAACTGTATTGAAAAGGATGTAAATGAAAGCAGCAGCTAAATGCATTCTAAAGCACCAAAGGGGACGTATTTCATCTGCAGTATTACATTTCTGCAGGACAGAAAAAGAGAGCGAGAAAGCGAAGAGATTAGAAAAGCACTACGGGAGCAATTCTGAATCTCACAGATCAGCAGTGAAGGGACAGCAAAGCTGGCAACAGAGATACGAAGCCACAATGGTGAATCACTCCCACACGTCCTTCTCTACAATGCCAGACAGGGCCAGTGACTCTGAAATACTGATTCACCTATTTGCCGACTTGGGCGGATTTGTTCCCACACCTCCGCGCGCTGCTTATTCTCATAGCTTTTTTCAACATGATGCATTTCTGCAGCTAAGGCCTGTGTATCTGGCTTCCTCCCAAATCCAGTAAAAAAGGCCATAATTATTTACTGCTGAGGGTAATGTCTATGAATAATAAATGTGTTTAATTACTCCTCGCTACTGTTACTAATGTCCTCGGCCACTGTTCCCATTCACAAAATGCAATTTATTGAGGTGAAACTACCGCAGCTTCCTGTCCTGGTTTTCTTTATCATCTCTCTGCTCTCTTCTGCTTTACTGCACTATAATGTGGCATTTGCCGGTGTCTGCATGTAAAACAGCTGCGGGCTGCTCTGCACATAACAGAGATGGAGAACAGAGAGAGAGAGAGAGCGTGCTGTAAATCAGAGGCTAAATGAGTTATTGAAAGAAATATATTTTGCATATACATGATGCATGCAACCAGGGTAGGTTGTGCATGTCTTCATCTAAACCCTGAAACTGTCTTGGAGATCTATGAGAATTAGATCTAGGGGATCATACATTACCACCGCATGCCAATACTCTGTTCTAACCCGCAGCCAAGTTTGTTAATCACAGAATTATGGTAAACTCAACAGATTGTAAACTAGTCACACAAGAAAGAAACAAAAAAGGGGAAAGTGATGTCTTTGAAATTGTAAATAAAAAAATCTGCAGAATTTGACACAGATGTTTGGCAGCAAAACACAAATCTCCTTAAATTGGAGACTGTGAATTCAGACAATAATCCAAGTGACTATGGTTCTGAAGCTTTTTAAAACTTGTACCACTACAAAAACCACCACCAATGTGAGCAACATTAAAAGACAGCAGCACAATACAAACAAACAAAGATAATATATATGATAGCCAATAAAATACTAGGCCTAGTCACTAGCCAAAACCACAGAGTACAAAGTAGTAATGCTACCGCTAGTTTAATTTCATTTTGAAACTGAAACCACACACACATTCACCTCTCTATAGAAGTCACTGTCCAGACACATTACAGTCATTTTAATCCAAGAAGCCAAACAGCTTGCTTGCAAAAAACAGCAAACAAAACAAAACAAAAACAAAAACAAACAAACCAAAAAAAACAGGACAATTACTGATTGAGAATAATGCATTAAGATGTTAAAGATCATATTCATCAAACCAACACCTAGAGGCATTTACGGACATTATGACACCGGTACCTGTCAGCTGAACGTTGACCACATGCTTTAGTAGATTTCTAAAGTGTAAAACCTCAGAGTTGACAAGTCAACATCCTCATGCTAGCTGTCAACTTCAATCGCTGTCAACACAACACAACAACCAAACATCTATTTTGTCAAGGTCAAAGAAACAAATGAAAAATACATTTGAAAAGCATTTGTGTTCTGAACAAAATCTGCAATTGACCAAAATGAAAGAAAAAAACAATCAACTGAGACTTAAACATCCTGTCAAATCACATGAAGCAGGTGACCTGAACCAAATCGAACATCCAGAAATAAGGGACATTTTTAAATTGACTTACCTTTAATTCCCAAAAATTTAGAGACTATCCTTCCGGGCAAGATTAGTCCAAGTGGAACCTGTGTCAGAGGACGAAAGAAGATAGAATTAGATGTTTGTTGACATAATTTAGGTAAATATCAAGGGGTAAACAAGCAATTAACACAAGGACACAGAAAGTAGGAGAATGTATTTGTCAACCACAGGGGTGGCTAAAAATATCATGTTCCGAAAGCCAAACCAGTGAGAGTCTCTACAAGTCAGCAGTGAAATATTGGGATGACCTGTCAGAATATAACTTTGCTCTAAAGTCCACTGGTTCATCCCAGGAGGAACATGAACTGGTTTGTTCCAACTACAGCCGTACATGTTTCTGAGGTGACTGTAACGTTGTTGTCTGCGCCTCAGTGTTTGAGGCATACAGTACCAACTTGGGGCTTTAATCAGAGAGGCAAACGTTTTCATGCTTTAACTGAGATTCTAAGATACGGAAAACAGGTTTTAGTTTAGAGGAAAACAAATTGTTTCCCCAAGGTTTCAGCTGGGATTCTTACTCATTATTTAGGTATATAAATTAGGTCTCCCAGGCAAAGTGAAGTTTTAATCAAGTTAAAGCCAAAGAGCAATTCTCAAAAGAAGGTCAGGGTCATAAAAATAATCACAAATCAAATTTGACTTAAACACTCAAAGAGTCTGGTCCTAATGAAGTCAAAGCCCATGATCATAAAAGTCAGTATCGGTTCAATTCCCTTGAAGCAAATTAAAAAATTAAATTTAAAAGAAAAAGACAGTTTTCAAGTCACTCTAATTTTTCTGTTGTTGAATTATCAACTTTTCTAATCAGAAACCAAATCACTGAAAGGAAAATTTTGAATGGCATCTAAAGATCCCCAAAATCCACTTTCAAGTCACTGAAGAACACTCAACTAAAGCCCGGGTTCCTTGAGGGTCTGTGAGTCCTAGATCAAGTACTGGCTGAAATATAGTAGGTATTCCTTATACACTTATCAAAAATGCAGTAGAGGCAAATACTGTACGTCCCAGACTCAAACACAGTGGAATTTACAGCACACACTAACAATAGGGGAAAAAACAGACTGGAAGTCAGAACTCTTACTGAGGAACCCAGCAGTGTCCCATTGAGTTACATGCAATCTGCTGCTGGACTGAGTGATGCACAGTGAGGGACCACTTTAGGCAATATGGGAACCGACAAGGTCACTCGTCACCACACGGCACCTGTCAGTGTAGCGACATGTGAGGCTGTGGTAAACCTCCTCCTGCCCAACAGAGGTGTAGTGAGTAGGAGAGAAGAATAGATGTAGGGAGCCTTTCAGACTGCCACGTGGAAGCATTGGATCATTAACGGGCCTTGGTGAATGCCAGGGTCCTGGCTTCCTTCCAGAGGGAAAGGGGAAAAGAGGGAGAGAAAAGAAGAGCGATTCAAGCGGCACTCATTTCCTTCCCTCTACCTCGCAGCCTTCATATATCCTCTTCCTTGCACAGTCAGCATTCCCATACTATCAAGCTTCAAAACATCATGCATGCCCGCCAGCCTCTTTTTCAAACCGAGTTAAGATGAAAAAAAAGAAAAAAGGTTGAACAGTGTAGGACTGTAGAAGATTTCACACAGCCACCTGGTGGCAGATAATTCTCTTTTTTATTGACTTTTCCTCCTTTAGAAATAACATTTAGAGACTCATTCAGGGTCTAAACAGGCATGAAAGGTCGCAAAACAATAAATAAAACAACTTGAATAAAGGGTTATAACCTACAGGCTAAATGTCCTTTGTTTTGGAAAACTTAAAAATGTTTTATTAAATAAAAAATATTATTTATAAAATTTATTTATCTGTTCTTAATTTACTTTGGGGGGCATGAAACAAGAACACAACAAACAAGCAAATAATAGTGCAGTACCTGTCAATGCCACAGGGGCAAAAATGGGATATTTTTCCACATGTGTTTTGTAAATTTTTATATTCTGTATTTAAAAGTGAAGGGTAGTAAAGCTAGAGTGCGCCCTACATTCCAAACCAGAATCCCTAGTTAGTGTTAGCATCACAATCTCTTTGATGCAGCCATATACAATATATATCATACAGAAAGTATTTTAAGTTCATCAAAGTTTATTGTTATACTTTTTAGTTTAGAGTTTAATAATACAGTATATGGAACAAAGTAGATTACCAAAGCTCCACCTCATCCCCATCATCTGATTCAGAATAATCCATATGTCACACTGATTACAGCAGCTGTATATAGAGTGAGGGTTCAACTATTTAAGCCAATAGGTTCTTGATGAGTTTCCCAGACTGGGAGAACCTACCAAGCACAGCAGCTAAGAGGACATCAGAGAGGACCACCACGGGGATTTGCTGGTGAGCACAAATCACTTGTCATTATTATCACTGCTCCATATATGCCCTAGACCTTGAGATTAGGAAAGAAAGTTCAAGTTCAGAGCACACTGGCAAAGGATTTAGGAAACTGACAAGAGAGAGAGAACGTTGTTTAATGCTGAGTCAGACATTGTCCTCTTTTCAAGAGTGATTTTTTTATGCACAGAAATTGTATAGGATCCTTGGTAACCATAACTGCATGAATACAAAACAACGTGCATTTGACACCTCAGCTAGAACTTCACTGGTCCAACAACTTTTTTTTGTGTCACATTATTCAACGTTTTCACCATGGACTCAGCAGCAGTTTAAACTTTATTTTTTTAGGGGACATGCAACATCTCTGATCCGCAAGTCAACCTTGTCAATTTCTCTATTGTCAGCCTCTCTCGTTTGGTGTGAATGTAACCACACATGGTTTTCTAGATTAAGAAATCTCTTTGTGTCATCACCATTTCATAGCTTTTCATCACTGAGTCTGGATTTTCTCCAAGCCCTGTGTCGGGAATGGCCAGTTTGACAGAGGCCTCCAGGGAACTCTGCTACAGCATTAGGGGCCATCTATTGGCCACTAGGGACATTGACAGTTGCAGCAATCATCTGATAATGGTCATGCAACCGCCTCACCCCTCAGACTACTTCATCACCATCGCTGTACTTGCAGACCATCAATGTGGTCTTAGAAGTGTGTTGTTAGCCAAAGAGAGAGTTTACACAATGGTCCTGACATTGTCTGGCTCTTATCCTGTCCCTAATGTTTTTATTGTGTCGATTCTGCTGCACGTAGATCTCCATTCAATCCATAACAAACAAACATTAAAGTAGTTTGGATCTTTGGTTTTCAAATCCACACTGGCTGATATAAAATGTAAATCTAAACCCAGAAATACAATCCAGTAGTTGACATTATCTACATTACATTATCAGTAAATATATTAAAATTTGAAATCAAATCCAAGAGATCTACTGTTGCATTTGTGTAACATTTTTGTCCGTATATCGACATTGGTCATTGACTGATGCTCCTTTATGTCAAGTCCTCATAGTGAATCCTGAATTTTAGGGCATTGTACCAACTGTTATTGGTTTAGTTTCTACCTTTTTCTTCCTGTCGGTGATCATTTGTGTTAAGTTCACATTTACAACAGGATCTCATTTCTGTGTGGGACCAGGCCTTACAGGATCATGGGAGAGAACGGTGCTCTTTGTACTTTCCACTGAGTGGTCCTCTCTTCCAGCAGGAGTAATATATTGAATAATTCGGACAGAGGAAATGCTAACAGTGCAGCAGGGTCAGAGATCTTGTCTCATGGTCTGCTCATTATTACTTTTTCACCTTGTTAGCCCTAACACATGGCTGCAGCTGCTGTTAGCAAGAACCCCACGACTGTATGATCAATGCCTGTGGATAGTAAGGAAAGAAGCCAAGCGTGGCAGCCAAACCGAGCCGATGTGGAAGATTTTTTGGGGGAAGAAGTGGGGGCAAAGCAGCAATGCCAAGCAATTTCTCAAATCACTAGATTCTGAAATAATTGGACCAGCCCTCCTTGTTAAATCACCACCAGCAGAAGTGGCCTTACAAATGTAGGAGCTTAAGAAACTTTACACCACAGATGATAGAACAATAATGGTCCTCTTGTATGTGCAGTTATTAGAGTGAAACATGGTGTATTAAGTGTGACTTAAATTGAAAACAAAAAAAACAATTTGGAAATTATTTTGCTATGTCTGGCAAACGTATAACTCTTTCTTTAGCTTTTTTTAATTTTGATCATTTGATAATTTTGATTTTAGGACTTTTGGCATCTTTTTCCTTACTAATAACACTGTTTCTAATTTTGTCAATTGGCTTTTCATGATTTTCATCTTCTAAACTTTAGTTTGGATGGTGATTCTCCAGGTAAATCTGTTGTCCTTCCTGGACTCTTAAAAAAAACAAAAAAACTTTTGACTAATTTCTCCTGCCTGGTTTTGGCTTAAGCTAGCTATTCTGGTTTAGACATACATATTTCTGGCTAACTATAAGATAATTGTTAGCTATATAGATCCTTAAAATAAGCTCTGAAAAATGTCTCTCTTTTTGGAAACCAAGACTATAAGCTTTAAAGTTAAATACCGCTCCCTGTGCCACAGCATATGGGAGCCAGGCACCACAGATGCCAGCTTCTCTTGTATGTGTTACCTGACACGCTTCGTGAAGAGCTTTTGGCACGTCAGCAAAAGCTGTTGGAAAAGCAAATAGTCATTATCTCCTACCCAGGCAACTTTGAGCAGCTTGGTGCACAGCATGAGCCCCTCTGTAGATGATGTAAGCCAATCCACTTCACACGTATCTTCAAAAACATCATTTCAGCTCTTGACTCGGTTCTTCATGCCTGCGTTTCAAGAATCTAAATAAAGTCTTATCAAAGTCAAGCATCTACAAGGACACAGCGTGAGATTGAATACGGAAAAAAACAACAATGTTTATTTCCTTTAGCCGTCAAGTTTCAAACTGAAGAGAAACAAATTTATTGTAAACTAAGAATCCCGTAAAACATCAACTGAGTTTAGTGAGACCAGTGTTTTTGACAAAGTAAAACAATGTGGAGTTAAAGTCTTTGAAGTGAAAGAGGAACACGATGACCAACATAAATCGAGCATGCAGCAGAAATTAGGAGCCGCACCAAAGCTCACTGGAGAGACTCTAAATGGTAACTAAAAGATTGCTTTCTGAATTTCTTAATCAACCATGAAAAAACTGAACTGAATTTAGCAGACCCTGATGAAAAGACCAGAAGCCACATAAACTGAAACACTGGAAAGAACTAAATCTCCACCCTGGACCAGGTGACTTAAACCAAGACAGCCACGACCTGTGAAGAAAGTATTGCATATTAATCTGACTTGCAGGTGTTTGCCTTAACCCTTTAATGTAATCTTCCAACGTTAGACGAGTGGCTCTACTTATTTCTGACTCACTTACAGTAATGTCAAGCAGAGAGAATTCTTCTAGAATCGCAATAAATAAATGTTAATACCAGTGAAATGTCATATTACCAGAGCGTGAAAGTAGGATACAACGCTTTCCACCAGAAAATTACTGCCATCAAATGGGTGAAGAAGAGAGTTGGAGGGGGGGAAGTGGTAAATCACTTTGAACTAAAGGTCATATGTCAACAGAATAAAGCTCAAGGGCTTTTTTTGTGCCCATGATAGAACCTGTTTGTAATAGATGTAGAAAAAAAAAAAGCCGTCTGATATCAGTAGGGTGCCGTCCATCCCTCCTGGCTCGGGCGTCATATGACATTGGTGACAAATATTTACAAGTTTAATTTAAGGCTGCATCAGGGCAGGGAAATTTTGATGAATGGGTGCAAGGCATGCGAGGACACTAGGGATATGACAATCCATGATTAGAAATTGATTTTTTCTTTAACCTCGGGTTCAATTATTGGGCTGGGTGTTTGATTGCACCATAATGGTCCGCTATCTGCAAAGGCAGCCCGCCTCGGCTGGTGCCATTTTGTTTTCTTTTCCATCAGGTTTGATCGAGCTGTAAATGATTCACTAATTGCCTTTAATTATAAAGTAAATGACTTCTTTCCACCATGCAAGTTGGGTTATCTGTTTTGTTGGCCATCACAGGAGAAGTTAATAAACTGGATGATAGGGTTTATTCACAATCAAGGCTGTAATTCTAATTAGCTCTCAATAAGCATAAATAAATTGAATTACTTCACGGACGTATAATATGAAGTATAATTACTTCATATAAAAGCTTCAACAACAATCATATCACCGGGCTTACTGAAGAAAGGCTCAAATAAATGATTACCTGGATTTTTATTAACACTGTGATTCATTACAGAAAATATTAATATTTTCTGTAATGAATCACTGGCTATAAACACACAGAAAGCATCGCTGTACGTCTTCTAATAGAATCTGTCAGGGTTTGTTTCACAACTTATATTTATACTTATACTTATATATACTGTATATATATGTATATATATATATATATATATATATATATACACACACACATATATATACAGTATATCGTACGTCCACTTTATAAGAAAGGCATACATAATTGAACCATATGCTGAATGGTATGATGTGAGAAAAAGGAAGGGATTGAAGTATAAAATATATATCACTGCATGCCTGTGTCTTAGCACTTCATTTTAATCCCTGCAAAAGAAACAAGCAAAACAAACAAAATGGGCTCCGACCACAAAAGACCCCAATGAAATATTCATGTGCACTTGCCTTGCCCGTCTGGATTCTCTTTCAGGGTCAAAATATTTATTTCTATCTACAGGAAGGAGACCATTTTGTAGCACAGGAAGCAAAAACAGTGATGGGTTTCTACTGCAGTAAAGTCCTTCAGCCTTAAGTACCTAAAGCCTCTGAACCACATGGGGTAAAAAAAAAAAACAAAACAAACATTCCTGCCCTTCATGATGATTGTGTTCTCTCGCTGTACATTACATGGTGGTGACAAATGCCATTTTGTGATGAACTGAAAGAATGTCCATTACACCTGCTGTAATCTATATGGAAGCTCAGCTCACTTTTCTATTTCACTGACTGCATTTTAAAGTTGAAGCCAAGTTTTCTTCTTGAAGGAATCTGTCAACACAGCACTTACATTTCATCACCTCCCCAAGGAATGTGACAAACTTTTTAGAAGTAAAACTGATGCTCATTTATTTTGTCAAACAAACAGTAGTAGAGTAGTAGTGCTTTCTGTCTTCATGACCACGGACTTCAACTGAAAATCCTAGGTTTTTGATTGGTCATTTTGCTCAGGGAGACACAAATGCTACCTTTGCTGTGATCATTGCTCTTTACAACTGACAATAATCGATCATGTATTATTTATTCCTCAGCCACCCTATCTGTACAGTACCCCATCTTCTCCAACCTAACCCTACGATACCACATCCTACCAATTACTTAACCCCATCCTATTCCAATCCAGCCTCATTCAGCTCTTCCTACCCTATCCTCTAAGATGTTTTTGTACCCTCCTTCTAAGCTTTTGTTTGAACTCAAAGCCTTGCACACCCAGTTCTATCCAACACCTCTATCTCTATTTTAAACTTTTCTAAACAATGTTCTTATTTTAGCTAATTCTTTCTTTTCCAGACTGATGATTGAACTTTAAGCAAGGCTCAACATGAAGGTGATGCATTTCAATGTTAACCATATAATTAAGCTGGGATAAAAATATTACATTTGGACACATCTCTAGAATGAGTCTTTGTGAAAGTCCAGATGTCCTGCTGATTGGATCGTTTACATATTGAAGTGCAGCATCAGCCTGCCCTCTGCTCTGAGGAGAGTCACTGTGGTAGAAACACCTGCACCACCTCAGCACATTTCTCACACCCTGTAATGCCGTGGCTTTCCTTCACGTTTTTTCCGCTCTGACAGCAAAAAAGTGTCCCTCCTTAGCGGCAGGTTGTTTGCATCATAAGATGGCTGCCATCTGCTCAGCATCCACAAGGATGATCCTCCTGTGTACCCATATACAGTAGTTGGCATGTATTTATGATAAATTGCAATATTAGAGAACATAATGACAGCGTGTTTAACTCTTGATTGATTTCAAACAACTAGCAGTTGAGTCAGAGCCCACTTCCTAGTGTTAATGCTTCAGAGTCAGGATTAACTGCATCATACAGTTGTGGTTAGTATATTTTACACAAATACCACACATAACACAATCTGAGCTGTAGTAAACTGTAGTTTAATAAATGTAGTACAGGGTTACCTTTACAGCCTAAAGTAGCTTTATTTTAGTAGCAGCTAACTCTTCGTTGCTTGAAGCCTTTTTCTTTCAAAAGTAATAAATTATAAGTAACTTTTCTCTCCCCTTTGGCCTATTAATTCATTATTATTTTGTTTTTGGCATTTAAAATATATAAATTATATATATATATATATATATATATATATATTTGATTCATACTTATAAACATGGATATTCCAGAGCACACGTTTCAAACTTAGGCCCAGGGGCCAAATCTGGCCCACAGTGTCATTATATTTGGCCTGTGAGATCATATCAAATGTGTATTAGAGTTGTACTTACATTTTAGCTCAGTGTTTCTCTATAATGTTCGGTGTTTTATTAAATATAATTTTGTTTTTCATTGTGTATTTACTGTTGAACTTGAACACACATTCTCTGGCCTACATTTCCATGCAGTGGGGAACTAACACTCTTTGTGTTTTGTTTGTTTGGGTATTTATTTTACTACTTACCTAAGTATTCGGGGTCACTGAAAAGTGAAAGTACCATTTACTGCTTTTCCTTCTCTATTTCAGTGCTCTAACTTTTCATACCTTAAAATGAAATGTAAGAAATAGGAGTTAATCCACTGAGGGGATGTCATGGTCTGCTCAAGGAGAGGAAGTGGGGGAACAAAAAAAGGCTGCCTCAGCAAATAGCAAAGTACGGGAGCAGTGACAAAACACCTCCCTTTCATCACACTTTACATACAAATAGCTGTCAAAACAAAATTGCTTATTTTGAATAAGAATAAGCCTGGGACAAAAAAAAAACTGAATAAATGAAAAGGACAAAGCAACCGAGTTGAACAAACATTAAAAAAAATATCTAAAAATCTGATATAAATGTTTCCCCCACTGAACAACGTTGAATTGACTTTGAAGATAATGTCACTCCATCAATTTGTTCATAAATTGGTTAGGCCTCCAATGCTGCAGCATAATTATGTTTTTCTCTACGGACTGAGGTCAGAGGAAGACAGAGACATAAAAAGACAAAGTGAACAGAGACTTTTTTCGAAGAACCAAGAGCTAAACTGACAACTGTGTTTAGATTTCAAAGACAAAACGCTTCTAGATCAAAGTTATTTATGTAGATTCAGGACTAGATGCAGGCAGGATCCACATCAAAAAGAGCTAGACCAAGGTACAGTATATGAAACAGCTGGTCAAATTGGTCCTCTGAAATGCCCATTTGTCAACTGGCATCCTACTCTATTGTAAATTTAATTTTAAATTATTTTTATAGTTTTATTCAGTTTAATTTTCAAAGCCAGTAAGTAAAATAAAAAAATGAAATCACTCTTAAATGATCATTTTTATTTGTGTTTTGAGAGGGACACGTTGCTCTACAGCAGGTGTGGCCAACCAATCAAGAGGCTAAGAGCCACACACTGCAGAGAGCCACATGATATACAGTATGGGCACATGTGAACTGCCCCATCCTTTTATAAAAATAAAATAAAATTCCCCCCGCTCTTTTAAAACATCTTTTATCTGTGTGAATTGGGTTTTCTCTAAGTAATTTGCATCACGACCATTGGCATAAAAGTCACATAGCGTAAAAAAAAACAAAGATACAATTTGACATGAACAAATTAAGAGAGTAAGAGCTGCATGAAACCGGGCAAAGAGGTGCATGTGGCTCCTGAGCCGTAGGTTGATGCTCTATAGCCAGCCTGTTCAAACTGAACACGTCATGCCCAGACACAATCTGTGGCCCAGTCTACGATCATTCAAGAAACCCAGTAAGAAATTAAAATAATCAATATTGTAAACTGGAATTCCTTCAGTTGACAGACCATGAATGGAATAGTCTGCAGCTGAGCAGTATGCAACTGATATGTGGCCTGTGACTGGGAGCGTTAACATGATACAGTGGATAATAAACTCTGTGACCCACAGAATCTATTAGAACTGGTATTGAACCAACAGTTTTATCAGTTAAACAGTTCTAAAAGATCTAGACACTAAAATAACAGCATACAATAAAACGAGATCTGTAGCCTTCACTATCAATCTCACTGACAAAGTTCAAGGCCATGAGGTCAAATGTGAAATTTTACAGAAGAGACCATAATCTGATTCTTAATCTGCTTTCTGGACTGACCTTTCATCAGTGACGTCAGAACAGCCTGGGCATAATGTTGCCCATATTTATTCTGCTTAAAGGTCCGCAGCCATATTCAGATATAAATAAAATAATCAAGAAAAATGAGTCGATTATCCATCAAGGGCATTACATCAGGCAGGAGCCAATTTATCCCTGACGATGAGGCTGTGAATGTGCCAGATAAATCACCCGGAGAGGGGATATCATTTGGCCCGGCAGCAGAAAAAAAAGTGTAGCACAAGCATATTTCAAACCATTAAGGGCTAAAGTTAGCTCTCTCTCTCTCTCTCTCTCTCTCTCCCTCTCCTCCTCCTCCTGCCAATCCATCAAAGAAGCAGTCTTTTGTTGTGAGCTTACCAGCAGGCCGGGCTGTAAGCCACCCCGCTAAGAACAAATGTTTCATTTTCATTAGTTACCAGGCAGCGTGCACGCAGGAGAGGACATGATTTTTACCCCCCCTCTATCACCTGAGCGTAAATCACCTCTGAGGATTTAAAGAGAAGAGGAAAGAGATGAAAAAAAGTTTGAAACCACTTTTCACCATGAACCAGGGTGTCAGAGTGGAAATACTGAGTGTCTTGGTGCAGATATCCATCTCACTTTCACTACTTTCTGCCTCCACCTGCATTAAGAAGTACTGCTGATGTGGCTGAGCCTCTCTCTCATTTCCTCGCAGCAACATATCTGAGCACAGACGCGTAAATGGAAACTCATGAGCAAACATTAGTTTAATGGCCTGTTTTAAAATATGACTTAGTTTAAAGTTGCTCATTTCAGTTTGCAACTGAATCACAGCTGCACCGGCAACGGCAACCCACGAAACACAGTGGATGGTTATTAACAGCCCAGAAAGTGTGTTCCCTAAAACTTCCTTTGTCTCATGCGAATAGGAAACAGGTTTGTCAAAGCTAGCTTATGCAGCTACATTCTGTTGTCCCTGTGAAGTCTGAGTCTGGTTAAATTTAACGGACTGCTTTGATGTGGAGAGAAAACTACCTTCATTCACATTGTTAAAAAGGTTTTCTATATTTGAGTTATGTTTAATTGTATGTCTTTTTTTAAATTATTATTTTCATTGTATCCTAAGTTATAACCACATTTTATCTAATGAGACACTACTAAAGTATTCCTTTTGAAATCTAAAAAAAACTTCCTGTTTTCTCACTGTGCCCCCACCCACCCCCCAAACACACACACACACACTACATTTCTACTCAACTCAAAAGGCTCCACATGGGCAGAGTCTCATATATACACTGTACACTTTTGTATTTTCTTGAGGAAATCTACATTTCAATGGAGGTGTGTCCAGTCATGGAAGCATGGATTCATTACAATGAAACAACATTCATATATTGATGATGGTGCCTTACAGACGACCACTCAATAGGATGTATATATATTTCTAGACAAACCACACAAGGATATAATCAACATTCAATCCCAAATCTCCAACCCTGACTCTTCATCCTACTTCATTCATTCATTTTTGAAAGTTCTGATCCAAAAAATTCATCAGACTTTATTGCTGCAGATGAAAGTGCAGCAGGAAAGTGACTCCACATTTGACTCGGATAAAAAAAAAAATAAAAAAAAAGACTATCTATAAAATGAGTCCAGCAGTCAGGTCTGAATCAGAAGGCCACACACAGCTTTTTCATCTGCACTCGTCTGTGAGAAGATCAGGACGTCGGCCCAGTCACCTTCCTTCTATGATGCTCTTATGTGAGAGTCTCACCCTCTGCTCATGCAGTTCAATACATAAATGTATGATTCCTAGAACTTTTTCCTTTTTCTTTTAACAATGCTCTGCTACAGAGGTAACGCAGTTGTTTATTTTGTTTCACTGAAACAACTCAGGCTTCAAACACTGTACCATCTCAGCTCCCAGCATGCATTTCTGTAGGCCTCACCTCCCAGGTCAGATGCCTGGCTTGCATCAGACCAGTCTCACTGAGCACAGGACAGTCAGTAAGTCTATGACTGGCGGCTGTCTGACAGAACTGTCAAATGGATTGTTCAGTACTGTAGACTGATTATTGGAATTGAGGACGATGACTTCACCAAAGTTTTAAAAGAAGCTCTCTCCACTTTCTGAAGCCACCATCAGGATACACGACAATGACTAAAGTCCACCAACTCCAGGAAGATAAATACTTTATATTTTTCTCAACATGTTCCAGTAGAAATGAACTCATCATCATACAGACTGGTCACCGGATGTGAAGTCTACCAATTTCTGTTGGTTTGTAAATGTGTACTCCAGGAGCGAGACGCCTCAGAAGTGCAGTGGTCATTTTCTTCTCCCTGATAGGGCAGCTGTCAATGAAAGTGACCCAGATGATAGATGGCTTTCTCCACCAGGCCGCCAAGGCCACCTCAGAACACCAGGACATTCACTTAGAAAATCCATGTTTGTCTCTCTCTCACTCACTCACACACACTTGTGCAGAATTTATATCCTGTCCTGCAAATCAAAAGCTTCGTTGTCAGTGTCATTTTCACTACCAGCCTACAGCGGGAGCCGCCAGGGGCCGCGCAGCAACTTCTTTCCCTGATAAAAACAAATAAGCCGCACAACACACAACAGACGCTCCCTGCGGGGCAGCCTTGAAATGGATTATCTGACTTTAAACACCCACTCGCCTTCTTCCTCTGTTTCTCTGTGCTCTGCTTGACATCTAATGTTCCTCTGATCCAAATTGTACATCTCCACTGAAGGAGAGGAGGAAGCAGATGAAGGTTCCCACAGGAACAGATTTTATGGAGAGATTAGGGAGCGGATAAGATGTTAGCGAACAGTGGACTTCAAATGAATATAGGATGAATTAATTGTAAACAAAAAAAAGAATAATAATATTAATAATAACCAATTGAGACAAAATTAAACTGTTGATCTGAAATAGTTCAGATAATTTTGGATTGTCAGAACAGACTTGAACTTTTTAGGTTTCACAGTGTCACCCAGAGTAACAGCATGGTTCTGTGCAAATTGGGCAACAAAGAGTTTTATTTTATCCTCGATGTACTTCAGTCCTTCAGCATCACCTAATGTCAAAACATATGTTCTAGTGTCTGGTAAAAACAAACTGCAGCTATAATATAATATAATTGTATCACCATGTGATGTCACAAACAGTTAGTGTGACATCATTGGATAAAGTTCTGAGATATATGTGCAATGGAACGTGTTCCAAGACTTTCTTTGTGTCAAATACCCGGGTGTTGAAGTGCTATCTGGTGACTCTGGAGCATACGCCTCCATCCCACCATGTTTGCTCTCCCCTCCAAGTGTCTCCATAACTCCGTGGGAGGTGATTAATGAAGCAGATTTCCAGCTACCAAGCTGAGTGCAAACTGTTCAATTATGCATCTTGGAATCTCCTTGTATCATGTTTTTCAGGAGCTTCATGACCTCTCTGAGACTCCGTACTTGTGGGAGGGCCCCGCCTGCACCGCTGATACATTTGTCTAGGTGACAACCTTTGCTATTTGTTCACCACAAATTAAAACTCTCGGGCAGCTTCGGTGGAGCACGCTGTCATTTCCTGCATCCAGGAGGTCTGAGCTGTGACTGTCACCGCAGTCCTGACAGCACTCCATTCATATTGTGGGTTAATTTAGACACACGAGCGAGCGTCACCGCAAACAGCAGAGGAGCCTTTTTTACAGCCTGACGCTGACATCTGTCCTCATCAGGCACAGCTGCTCTCACGCTGCCTTCTGATTGTTGTTGCATTTGTAGACACTTGTACCACTTTCATATTTTATAGTACTCGACACAGTTTATTATACACAGCACTCCCTTTAGCTCACAGTGAACAACAAGCCTTTTACTGTTGAACCGAGGGTCTTAGAGAAATGTTTCCCTTCTCAGCAGGTGAAATTTCAGATTAGTGATCTTTATGTAGTCAAGCCTATGATATTTGAATCTCTCTCAGTGCTGTACAAACGAATAACTCCATCTTGAAGTTTAATCAAAGTAATATTTTCCTTTTGTGGTGCTATTTGATACAGTTTGGAAGTTTATCAAAACGTCTTTGGATTAAATGTCATCTTGACTGTTGTTGGTGAAATTCTTTTGGTTCTCAGGGGAACATTTCAGATGGATTTGTTTGATGCTACTTTGTATTTTACTTTCTTTTACCTTCTGCAAACTTTGGCCACAGCTACAAGCTAGAGATTAATAAGTTAATTTATATCAATACTCAGCAGGTACAAACATTAGTTCAAACTCAAGGTACGTTCAGTTTTCAAAGATGACCTAAACACAATTATTTTCAGCTGCTACATCACCATTTTAAGGAAGAAGTGTTCCAAGTGAAATCATGCAGTCTTTCCTAAGCAGCAGAGTCAAATGTAAAATAAATATAAAGTTCTTCCTACCATTGACAATGACCAGGGGAGCAACCTCACAGGTTAGCGTCTCCTGTTCTGAGTTCCAACATCCAGCCTGCAGACATGGACCAACACACAAGCAAGCCAATCACAACGCAGCAGTGTTAATAAAATGGTTTCCTAAAAATCTAAAGCAGATGAGCTGAGGGCCGCTGCATCTAGCCATGAGTGGGATTTTCAGGGTTCAAAGGTCATAACTGGCAATTGGCCTGGTGTTTGTGACACCTGATCTAAAGAAAGTCTTGGGAAAAACATACTAACAAACTAAATAAGATTAAGTTTTTTGTGAGTAAAAATATATTAAAAAAAATACATTAAATACATGAATAAATTAAGAGTTCTTGTTCAGGTTTTTATTTAAAATCTCTCGACTGCTCCGACACTATGAGAGTAGGTTTTTAAGTAGGTAAGTTGTAACATAAAAACAGAATACATGAATAATTCAAATTGCAGGATTGTGTGTTGTTTTTTTTAGCTTGTTTGAATTTCACCTGTCTCTTGGGGTAACATCCATCCATCCATTTTCACCCGCTTATCCGTTACCGGGTCGCGGGGGCCGCAGTCGCCACCCAAATCACATTGCACCGTATCAACCCCCCAAACCTTCATGCGGGTGGTGAGTCCACTGGAAGGTATTAACCACCCTAACCGGGATTCGAACTTGTCCAGGAGGTGAACCCTGGGGTTCCACACCAATGACAGAGACATTGCCTCTGGGCCAAAGCGCCACTTGGGGTAACATGTTTTTATTATTATTTATTTTATAATAGTTTCTCTCTCTCTCTTTCTTTCTGGGGTGTTACAGACCTCTAGGGGTGTGTCGTTATGCAAAGAGCTGGCCCTGAGTGTGTCCAACTTAGTGAAGTAAGAAAATGAAAAATCAGATCAGGTTCCTACAACATCAGCGGTGTAAGAAATATAATAATATAGTGCGAAAATCTAGACAAATAAATATATAGACAGAGCAAAATATTGCAGAACAATTATCCAGAATACACGACTGTTTTCACTATCCTTTAAATGTCACATCAAATCTCTCCATGAGAAATATTCTGACATTTTCATCTCCTTCTAAAAATGGTTTCAGGCACATGGAGCTGCAAAAGTTAAATGCTCTCTTTCTTTTCGTGACCCTGATGACCAACATTAAGTGACAAGAAAGAACATTTCAATGATATTGTTTGCTGTTCTTAAGAACCCCCCTACACACACACCTCCCCACCCTCCCGTTGTCTCGTGCCAGTTGTCAGTGCATCAGGTGGGTGGAAGGACCAAAACAAAAAGATCAAATCAATAGTTTCGCTGCTTAATTGCACAACAGGAGCCAAATGTTTTTATTAAAGTCTGGGTCAAAGTTTTAATATAACTCAAGCCTCTGGAGTATATTGTTCCCACACAACATTTTTTTTTTTTTCATCTGAGAAACAAAAGCTTTAAAGACGTCTTCCAGTCAACGCTGGCAGCTGGTGCTTTTCGGGAGAATAGTTTACAAAAAGGCAGAGAACGTAATGAAGTCACAGTTCCTAAATTAAGCTGCTTATAAGATTAGTACCCCTGCAAACACCTTCTCTGGTGTGGAAAATATTAGACAAACAAAAGGTTCACGAAGCGAGGGCCAAAGATTTTAAACCCAACTACAGGTTGTTCCCCCTCACTTCAGGGGTAATGCTCGGGAAATTGGATGGACTGCAAATTAGGGAAGAAATCACACTTTTAATTAACATTTGTGTGAGTCAGGGAGACAAGTCGACAGCAGTCCTCCAATCAGAAGCACAGCATTTTGTCACTGTAGTTATATTTGATTTCATGACTAGGAATCATTTTCTGAAAAAAAAAAGAATTATTAGTTGAGAAATCATCGTAGGTAGAGCATTAAAATAAAATCTCCTGAAAATACAAATGTTCTGTGTTGTGTAACGGTAGAGGATGGATCTCCCGGTGAATGCAGTTTTGGAGCGTGACCCATCAATTTCATTATTCAGGCTTCAGCTGCTCTAATAATGAACCCCTATTAACTCAACAGAATCATTCAAACACAGGGTTTTGGAAATGAACCTGAGCTTGAAGAATCAACAAACAGCTTGTTCCCCTCCTTCACATTAGGTTGTTGCAGAATCCTTGGACTTTCTAGCTGAAGAGTTTCATTTTACCAGGAAAATATCTGCAAACCTCATCTTTCCACTCAGTTTGACTCCTTCGAGACAAGGTAAAAGTTAATGTCCTCAGCGCGGTGTGTTTAAAGCTGACAAGGCTTTTTAGTTCAGCACTTCAGCTTTTTTAGTTTTGCTAATTAGTATTTAATACCAGGGCGTTTATGGGTATCTAACACTGTGTCCCAGTGTGTCTCAGACTGTCTGTAGTAAAATGACAAAAAGCAAGCGTGATGAATCTTGGCTCACTGTTAAGTCCTTTCATGCTAACAACTATTTTTATAACAACTATATTATTTACGGAGAAATAAAAAATGGATCTGACAAAAAAGATATTTCAAAAGGTTTGTTTTTAACATTTAAAACCACCAATCAGTCTGGCTCTACACACAGATGACAGAAACACATGGTCAAGTGTATAATACAGTAGGTTTAAATGAATGGAGAGAGGGGAAATATTTCTCCACCATAAGCTGCAGTACAGTGATCACGGCATTACAACAGGAGGACAGCTCAGAGAAGAGCCAACACTCTCTTCAGCTTCTTGAAAAAAATAAACTCACTAGTGATTTCTGCGTTCCAGAACAAACCCTCACTTCTGAGACATTCCTCTTCCCTCTTCCCTCTAGCTCCACACCAACTTGCTTTAGACAACTACAGCCTGGTCTCTGGTGTTTGATTTGGATTCGCTTCTCTCCAGCTGCTCACTGGGTAACGTTTGAATCAGAGGTCTTCTCTGCGTGGCCTCTGTTCTCTCCAATAAACAGATGTGTGGCTGAAGCACAAACAAGCTGCAGACGCTTAGCTCGGCTCCATAAACAACACGTTCATCTTAATCCATCAAGGATGCGGATGCAGAAACTGGGAACGGTGTGGAACGTGGAGTGTGAGCTGCACATCTGCAGAATCATGATGTATAAGCTTGTTCTTTGAGCAGGGGTCTGGTCCACTACAGGGCCATTATGCCCGGCGAGTGCCACCGATCCATCATGCTTAAGCACTGTAAAGTCTATTTCACTTGGCAGTGAGCCACCGCCACCCTCTGTTTCACCCATTTCCATACTTGCAGCATTTGATGTGACTTATTCATAAGGTCATGGTTTTCTGAGAAAGTTTCACGAGCTCCGAGGGCTACGCTGGTTTTCTCCCTCTTCTTTTCTACTTGACAGCAGGAGAATTTCCAATGACGTAGGAACACGAACTCCTGAGTTAAGCTACACAAACAACAGTGTTACGAAAATAACCTTGGACAAAAAGACAGGATATCAATACATCTAGATGCTCAGGAACTAATTAGATCCTATCCAGTACTATGGCTTTAGTGGATCCTTTTTTGAACCTCATGATCTTACACAAACCTGTATACTCCATTATTTTGATAACCCCTTGTCTGTATCAATTTGCAAATGAGTTCAGTTTTACCCATTGATATATAAATGTATTTGGTAACTACATATTATTGTTTTCAGGTTAAAATTACTGAACCTTTAATTTGCGTGAAAAAGTTAAAAACTAAGTTTGTCCCAGTTAAAAATGAGCAGGAACAACAGACCGTTCATCTTTGTTCTCAAAAGTTTCCTCCGCAGTCATTTTACACTTTCATTTCATTTTGTAATTACAGGCTTTTATCAGGCCGCCCGCCGTTGATAAGCACTGAAGACAAAATGTGAGGAAACAAAAAAAAAAAAAAGGAAAACAAGAAATTGTAATGGCAGGAATTAGGAGGAGAAAACTGCTCCGTTCTTATCACACCAGGGGAAAAAAGAAGTGAAAGTTTGATTTTTTAATTGTTTTGTGAGCATTAGTGCAAAGTGACAAGACGTGGAACTTGTTTTTCTTTTCTTTCTGAAACGTTTTTTCTTTTATTGTCTTAAGAATTTATGTCAGCTCTCATATTTCTGTTTGCTTCATTTTTTTGTATAAAGGTTATGTTTTAATGTGGAACTTTTTGAGGATCGAACGAACAGGACAAAGAGCTGTATCTGTGTTAACGGTCCTTCCCATGGGAAGACATTTATGCAAAACTGCTCTTTATTTGGAAATTTACATTATTCAACACATTCCCTTTCACTCTGGGTCACATTAGCCTTGCTAATATTAGGGGAATTTAAATCACACTGTGAGACTCCTTTCTCTTAATGATAGTACAGAGAAAGCAGGTTTAAAAAAAGACATGTTTTCATCCTAACATTATAAAATAATACTTTTGATTGTTTTCACGTAGTCAAGAGAAACACTTTTGATAAACAACAACTAAAGCTGAAAGGAAACATTTTCTGACTTAAACTGATAGTTAGGATGTCAAACATAATCACTGAGCAGAAGGGGGCAGACAAAAACAACATTATCTCTGTTTCACTTCTGATGGTAATTCAAATTAAGGCTAAAAGGAACTATTTTAGGCCGCTCTGCCCTTTCGTCATTATGATCATCATAGTCGTCGTCCATTATTTAAAACAGGTATGGCCATTTAGAGCATGGTTCTTCCCAAGGTCAGTCATCGCATCTATTAAACAAGAACTATTTTTTTCCAAAAAAGTACAGCATGAAAAAAAAAAGTTCCAGTCAAACTACACTCTCTCTACAAAAAAATAAAAAATAAATAAAAATAGAGAGGCTGCCATTTACTGCTATGAATGTTTTGAACGCTGGGATGAGATCTTGACCAATTTTACCAGTGAGTCATAACATGATCAAAGCATCTGAAGAGGACATGGAAATCAATAAAGGCACAAAAAAAAAAAAATGTCACCAGTAACGTTATGGTGGTAGAACTTTGGCTGCCTCCGAAGATTTCCACAGGCTTGTTTATTGAACTTTTCCCTCCTTTACAATGGTGTCCAGCTACAATGGAACAATGCACTTTCAACCACAGCATCAAATATTGTTATGAAATAAGTTTGTTGTCATTGGTTCAACTTCCTTTGCCAAAGTAGAAAGACTCATGTTCCAGCGACTTGTGTACATTTCTGTGCAGAAGGATATCGAACATATTTCTGCCAGCCTTTGTTCGCAAGAACGGTCTTGGAACTAAAGGTTCCACTGCTCAAACATCTTTCTCAGCGATCAGCTGACACTGTGTCTCTTTCTGTATGTTTGCTTTTGAATTTTCTCTATAAAAACGTTTGGATATTGAGTGACAACAGACACCAACAGAGCCCTGTTTTGTTTGGTTGTTTGGTTGTTTTGTTTTGGTTCTTCCTCCTGAAACAGTCGCAGAACGTCCAGAACACATTGAATGGTGATGGAGGCCAACTGCTGGGAAAATTGGCCTGAAAGTGGCCAAGACAAACATCTGAAGCTCTGTCTCCAACAGACTTGTTTATGTGTGGAAGACGTGCCATCTCAGCATAACAAGCCCACGTCAAGTGTTCTGATGTTGTATTCAGACAGGACTCACTCCTGAAGACTGGTTTGGTCGCTCCGTCCAGGTTGTGCTGTTTCACCTTGTTATCCAGCACTCAGACTGGGGAGCTAACGGAGTGTGGAGAGCCGGAGCCCTGCACACACCGCCAGCAGGTTCCCTCATAAAAAGATCCAATAAACTCACTTTATCAGATATTATATATGGTCTCGCAGGATGTTCCCCTGCATTCTCTTATAAGCCATTAAAAAGCAATTATGCTGTAAATCAAACTAGCAGCAGGTGTAGAGACAGAGGAGCTTTGTGTTAAATCAGACTGGGTTACTCTTAGCCTTTACAGACACAAAAACAAATCCAGCACAAAACTGTGTTTTGTGTACTAATGTGAGCTAGGCCAAAAGGAAAACACCGATATGTTTCAGTAGAGGGACGAATTATAAACTTAATTGCATCATCAGTAAAATCTTTAATATATTTCTACTCAATACGTTTGTTTTTTTAGTGTCTAACCTCTGGACTGAAATTATTATGATGTAATTAAGACTTAAACCTATAGAGGGCACACATTACATAACAATAGGAAAGTGTTAACCGAAGAAGGAAATATCAATTGTAAGAAAAACAGTGTCTCTGCTGTTCAAGGTGTCAAGGTGACTTAACACTGACCAAGTGGGCAAATCTGGCAGTCAGTCACTCAGCAGCCACTGGAACTACAATGTAGAACTGACAGAGGCAGCAGCTAAGCGATGACACAGCAACGCACAAGGCAAAGACCAGTGCAGCTTAGCAGAGACACAGCCAGCAAATACAACACTGACAGGAAGGAACTCAGGCAGCAGACACTGCTGTGACCTGGCGATGACGTGGACAGACAGAAGTGCAGATTGACTAATGCATCAGACAAAGTGCTACCAAAAAAATGACTTAACTCAGCACAGACTCAGAATGTGTACAGCTTAACTATGTCAGTGACTCAGCAGGGACTCAGCCTTAGTAGAGTCATGTTAGTGTTTTGTCTGTGATTCAGTATGAGTTAGTAAAGTGATAGAAACTGAACCTGTTGCTCAGTAGTGACATCATGTTGTGCTCAGTTTAACTATACCATACACTAACATCACTGACTTAATGACACATTTCACATTACATTTAAATGCGCATGCACTACAAATTGCTCCCAGCAGGGGTAACAGTAAATATGTTTTATCGCAGCCAAATATTATCTTGTTTAATAGCAACAATGTGCATCCAAAGATCTTAAAACTGTCTAAATCTCTAATTACTTGAGCCTGTTTCAAAAAATGCAGTGCAGTCAAACATATTAATGCAAGAATTTGTTCTTTGTCACAGCATTATTGCTTAGCACCCAAAAACTGTGTAAAAAGTTTGGAACCATTTGTAGCTTCTCCATGGAGTAGTAAATATTGAAGTACAGCAGCAGGTGGAGGGAATGTTTGTTCTTTTTTATTATTTGTGTGTTTGCATATCATTACCATAAATAAAACAAAAGCCAAAGAAAATGTTTTACCAACAATCGAGGACTGTAACCTTATCCAAAATACAACGGTGGCTGCAGTTTTTAAAAGTGTTCAAATCAAATATGCAAAGTAAACACCTTTTTTACTTGTTTATCACAATATATTGGTAAAATGTCCACATTTACTCTTGTGTAAATTCTTTTTTTTTCTATGTAATATAAAGAACAGCAACAAATTACGGAAATTGCATACCACCTACAAACACAACAATGCAACAACTTTACTGGCAATGAGGTCTGTACCTTCTCATGTTCGTGCAGTACATGAACCGTGTGTGTTTTAAGGTCCTTTGAATTTGTTCACTCGGCGTTCAATTGTGGACAAAAAACAACGACCGTTTGGAACATTTTCACTCAAGAGGAGATAAAAACGAGCGGCGATTACGGCACAAAGGGGAGAGAAAGAGCTGTTCTGAATGCCCAAGGACAGGTTATTGTGTCCCTGCTATCTGCTCAGATTGATAGCTGTACAATACTGGCTGTGTTTTCTGACTGCTATCATCATGGGACGTCGTTTACACAAAACAAATGTGAAAAACAGCATCTGAGAATATACTAATGGCTCGCGCTTGCGAGGGCCCACACGAGGTCAAATCGATGAGATGCGTCGGCTTTGAACATTCTTTTCATGCATTGCCAAGGGTTTTCCCACATCGCCCAATTTACAAGTTGAGGGGATTTGTAAACGCCAATAAGCCAGAGCTCAAACTTTTGATTTTCCTGCCCCTGCTCGCCCTAAAATGTTCCCTAACAGAACACGAGCTAAATGGAAAAAAAAAAGGCTTCTGAGCACGTGTTCCAGTGTGAGGGAAATAACAGATGATCCTTTGTGGATGCTGTACTGACTAATTTAACAGCACATTTAGCACAATTACTGAATACACGATAATATAGGTACAATCTCATACAAATTGTATATCCATAAAAAGTATTTAGAAGTGTTTAAGTGCTTTTTTAAAACAGCAGCACATAATCTTTTTTTAATAGATATTTTCCTTGGTATTCCTCAGTCTTAAAGACATCGTAGAGATGGACACAAAAATTAAAATAGCAACACAAATTTCTAAAAATCTAGTTAGTGTTAGTGTGTAAACTTGAAGGGTCATTTCTGTTTTTTTTTTCCAACTTTTATTAAGTGCTATGATACTGTTTTTATTTTAAATCTTTCTTAATTATTTGCAAATTAATTGGGTTTTAATCTTTATATGGGTATTAAAAATGTGGACTATATATTTGGCCGACTAAGTAAAATGACACATTTGTAGTTTTAGGTATGTAATTCATCTTGCCTGGTAGCTTTGATCAATTGAAAGCTAACGTTTACATACACACATATATATATATATATATATATATATATATATATATATATATATATATACATATATACTGCACATACTGTATAGGTATTGGTCTACTTTTTTACAGCTTAAACATAAAAAAAACGTTTTGGTTTTTCTTGATATTTTGTGCTTATTTTCTTGTTTGTAAGATTCTTTTCCTTTACTTACAGTATATGCCAAGTCCACATATTTTTTCCTTTAAAGAAAATACTTTTCTTCTTTAAAGGTTATCATTTGTCATTCGCAAATAACCAATTTGTTTTTTCAAGTACATCTTTGTAGCACTGTTCCCTTTTTTCTGTTGTTGTTGGATGATTGCTGAGTGAAGCCTATTTGAACCTCTCCTGGTATTAATTAAAAACACTCATTTAGGATGGACCAAGGGCAAACTTGAAAGTACAAAATGAAGCTGGACATGACAGTTACTGTGTTATTGTCCACGTCCTGACATAAACTGAGCTTGTTCCTCATCATGTAAGCTGCTCTGAGTTGGTGGCATTGAAGTCTTACTGTGATATTGCTGGTTCTCTTTCCTGTTTGCCGACTTCAGTGACGTAAAAACTGCCAAAATCCATTTCATTAACAGCTGCTATATTTGGATAAACGAGAGAATCTACTCTACATCGAGAGGAATTTTAGTCAGGCAGCTCCCAGGATACCTTCTACTCGTAACCGACAAACATCATGAGGCGGAAAATGTCTTTAACAGTCCTTTAAAGGTGAACCAAAGTCCAGGCGGCTCACTGTAGAAAAATCCATGTGTCATTTTTACAGTGTGGTAAATAATTAATAACAAGGCTTCCCGGCGGTTTTATACAACTTCATTAAACATATATTGGAGCTTCTCAAAGACCATTATGGTGCAGAAAAGAGTCCAAAACAAACTCTCGGCAGCACACCTCCATGTATAATTTGTCAACTTTATAGCTCGTGTTATGAGACAACTCCCTGCTAACCCATGCAGCAGGAGGAGACCAGCACAGGCGTTATATTGGATGTCTTATTTAACAACTGTGAGACCAGTATTTACTGGTGCCACGTCCCCAGGTTTCAGTGTGCCGACTCCTGAGGAGAATATCTGGATGTTTGTGGCGCTAAATGTTTCATGGTTCTCAGCAGCGACATGAGATAAGAGGTTGCAACATAACTGGAGAGCAATGCAACAATAGAGCAACTGCAGCAGCAGGGGTCTGCTTGCTCTGGCTGGAGTCTTGTAGTGGTAAATAAAAGATACATATAAACACTCCCTATATTTCACTAGAGGTGGAAACGGGTGGTAATTTATTTTGTACCCATTCTCATTCAACAGTATTGGGAAAACTCTTTTACAACTGCCACCCCAGACCTTTATTTTTAGATGACTTCCTCTGTTTATTCAGTGACCAAAGTAATTACTGACTTGTCCTGTCAGGCCTTGAATCCCAGCTTAGGCTGCAGCAGTTTCCCAAACACACACACACACACACACACACACATATATATATATATATATATATATATACACGTATATATTTTTTTTTTTGGGGGGGGGGGGGGGTATTTGTAGGCTATCCTAACAATATTTCTGTGTCTATTTATTTATTTACCTTTCTTTGTAACATCATATTTTGGCACTTTTGGTGCCAAGTATTTATTTGGGTAACCACAAGTTTGTTTGTTTGTTTAACTTAGCTTTAATTTTTTTTCCCTTTTTAGCTAAATGAGGCTAACATTTAGCCTCTTTTAATTCTTAGTTCGCCATGTATCTGTGACACATTTTCTTAGTTTATTATATTTTGCCTTGAGCTATTTGATATAATTATGGTCATGTAAAATGTAATATTTCGTGGTTTCTTTTATCCTCACATTTTGCTAACTCAATTAAAGGCTGTTTAATATTACATGTCAACGTGTTTGTCAAAGAGTCAGTTGCGTTTTTAAGAATTTATGCAAAATAAATATGTTTTGAATAAAACTTTGTTGTAGAGACAAACACTATTTAAAAGGCATATCCTTTGTCTTCACAGCTGAATTTTTAATTACCCACGGTGGTGTCAACTGTGCACGCTTTTCCAAATAAGAAATATATTTGAAATGACACTGCTTTATGTAAACTGTTAATTCATGAAGAAATAAAATTGTTGCCTCTATGATAGGTGGAGGATTTAACACCTACTTACCCCACAGGCTCAAATTTGACAAAATGTGTATTTCCCAAGATTAAAAAAATAGTAACTAAGTTGTTTTGACCATTACGGCCATCAGTGTTTCCCGCCCTCTGTACTCTCTACAGGAGGAAACGCCACTCTGTGGAATATTCATGGAAATGTTAAAAATTGGACATATGAAGTAATTTTCTGTACTCCACTTGGAGTTAAATTCTTGAATGCTTTGTTGATGCTTTGAAGTGAATGGTATTTTTCCATTTGTATGTACACAGACAGAACTAGAGACTTTATTGGTCCTTGATGTGTGGACCCTGGAGTAGGTCCTTAGGATCTGCAACACCACAAGTCCAGTTGTCTTTTTCTTTCTCTAACAATACTGAAGTAGTACAAGGTCTACAGTCAATCTGGTTTCTGTAAGACTGACAACAACAAGCTGAGCCAATACTCTGACCTATGAGGTGGCTGCATCTGGCAGGACGGTGTAGACTTTTTAATTCCTCCATGTGTGACCTTAACTTTACTTAAGGTGGAAGTAAAGTTTCACTGCCTGGATAAAAGCAATATTTGATCTATGAAGTATTCCTCTCTGTACAAAGCTGCAGCAAGGTCAATCCTGCCTGCTACACCTAATGTGAGTCACATGAAACGTATATCAAAATGTTAAAGAAGGATCCTCATTCAAATTTTTTCAATCAGAATTTGGTTGAAATATTGGCCATTTTTCAAAAGTTCAATCACTTCCTGTCTCCAATCGCATGAGGTCCTAAACCCTTTACCAGTAAAGGCGTTTGTTTGAAGATCGAGCCCCCTGCTGTCTACCTCCTGCCCTTGCACTGCCCTTCAAATGCTGCCTGGCAGATTTGGATTCAGGGTTTCTTTTGAAGAAGACTCCATAGCAGGTGATGCTAACTTCTAAGTTCTTTCTGCACAACAATTGAGAGGGAGTTGCTCCATTTACCCACACTGCCATCTATCTATATATTTTTAGATATCAACTTTAATGTTCCAGCAAGAAAAAATAAAGCTCACGAATAAACATCTCACAGAAACACAAAATGAAATGCAGGCCAACAAATTTTCATGTCACTGAAAAACGTATTTAGTTATTTAATTTGCCAAGTAATAATATATATATATATGGATATTAGCCGAGTAAATTATTTTTACTGCAGCAAAAAAATTAAATGTTTTTAAAATTCTTGTCAAACTATTTAGAAGAGTGACATCAAAAAGGATGAACAAAGGTAAGCAAAAGTAGAGCTAAATGTCTACGGTTAGCAAAGCTATGGCTGATGTTGTAAAAAAAAAGTTAAAAGTTATAGCAAAAATAAAACTTTTACCCCAGAGTAAAATAGTAAAGTGTTATGTTCTGCAAATAAAAGCTAGTTGTGTGAGAAAGACGACTTTTACCCAGAAATTTAGAATTACACTGATAGAGTTAGCGAAACAAAGAGAGAAACAAAGACTAACTGAAACATAACTGAATAAATGTTCATGTCAATTTACAAATGCCACCAAATCCAAAATATTGCAAAATAGCTAAAGGTCAACAAAAATTATGGGTGAATAAGAATTATCTTTGAGCAATTTAACATTTAGTCCAAAGCAGACAATAAACTTTAAGTGAAACAACAAAGGATTCAATAATTCATAAAATAATTTAGGATTTGTTATAAAGTCACAATATGGAACAAATAAACCTTTCAATTAAAGAAGGCATATTACAGTTTAAACAAATACACTATATTCATAAAATCACCAGCTTGAAGAGCAACACTGTTGGATTTTAACCAAAAATGCTAAACTTAGCATCAACAAATTTACTAAATGCGGCAACATTCAGGAAAACAGCTCAAAACCGCCCAACACTAAAGTTACTAAATACAAGACAAAAACTCCCAAAACGAGTACAAGTAGCCTTAAAGGCATGCAAGAGTATTTACAATCAGCCCAGCAATACATGAAAAGGTTGACCAATACAGCAGCCAGATATAAAACCTGGCTGATAGGGTTCAAAATTATACTTTTAGCAGAATGTTCAAAGCCACATTAATAACTCCAAGTGCTAAAGTTGGGTCCTAGAGCCAGAAGCTGGAAATGTATTAACCAAAACCAAAAGAATATTACAGTATTTTTATTGTTAAAACCTTTATTTAAATATTAGAGGCACTGTAAAAAAAAGTTCCTCTTGTTGAACGTTTGCCTTTTACAATTAAATACAAGCTCCAGTTAAAGGCCAGAACCCAAAATGAACAACTGTGTGCAGCTTAACAGTGATAGGTTATACATTAGATGCAAAATGACCTTTAATTTCACAAAAGGATATTACAGAGGTGAGAAGTGGACATTTATTAACTTTACAAAAGGCCTTTATGTTTTCAACGGTGTTAGTCACTGTTGAAAACAGTTACTAAAAACAGAAACTCAGCAGCACATTAATGAAACTTTGTTAAAGAATAATGGCCAACAAAAAAAGAAAACATGTAGCTGTAGTAAATAATGACAATTTATTTTTCTGCAAACTTTATGGTTAAAAAAAAAGTTTGTTTGTTTGTAGTCAGATTCATTAGCCAGAACATTTCCAGGACCAGAACAGGTCTGAAAACACATGCTAACGCTAACAACCAGTGTGAACTCAGCACATTTCCACACATTCTGGCTCGGAGTTCATTACTACTAAAAAACTCAACAGTGTCGGCATTTTCTTTTTTAAACCTAAGACTCCCTATAGGCTCAGTCCTGCTTTATGTTGTCTTCAAAAAACAAACAAACAAACAAACAAACAAAAAAACAAACAAAAAAAAACATGACAAGAGTTTTCTATATATCTTTGGGTTCTTTTCAGCTAATCCTACCCATTAGGTCTGTTAACTGAGGCACTGGTCATTTTCTCACGTGGTTGAAAAGTAGAACTCTGGCAGGAGTTAGTCTGACTTTCCTGAAGACAACTGTCACCCAGGTTACTTATTTGGTTCTGCTGTGGCTTGCATTGAAAGGAACTAAAAACTCTGAGGTAAAACTTTCATAATAAGACTAGACATGTCAAACTGGAGTGACTAAGTGGTTGACAGTCAAACTGTGGGTAAAAGAACGTTCCGTTCCTGTTTCTCATCTGTCGGAATAAACTCTTCTCTTCCTGGGCATCATCACTGACTTTCTGTCTCTTCTTTTTTAACTGTGGGAAGTTATAAATCAAAACCATGCTGCTCTCCAATCCCAAAAGGCAGACACAAATGTTATCCTTTGAGAATTTAGCCCCGATGCCTAATGAGGCGTTTAAGCTGCTGCGGTCGCCTTTTGAAGGAAAGCTGGGGCCTGAGACGAGCGAATGTCCTCGTTCAAATTTGACACACTTGAAGGGAAATGCTGACCACTTTGAAGTCATAAAAGTGGGAATTGGTTGGGAGGGAAAAAGAGGGAGAGAGAGGGAGCGAGAGAGAGAGACATGTGGTCTAACAAATTATTTTCTCCCCTATTCAGCGGTTTTCGGACCAGGCGGGTATTAGACCAGAGACTGCCCTGTTAGATCTAAGCCCGGCTTATCAGCAGCCTGCTAAGAAAAAATCCCTAGTGGGCTGTGGAATCAAGGAAAATCTCAATCTTTGCATCATTTTTCATCAGTCTTTGCGACTAAAAGTAGACTTTAAATACAACTTTTTAAGCTACAGAAACATAATAATTCTACCACTGCTGAGTTGAAAAAGTTTTGAGGTATGCTGTTTCACAACATTCTTTCATCCGCTCGGTCGAGCATTTCTGCGTAGGCACGGAGAGCAAAGTAAACATTTTTGTGTCAACCACCCAGATATTGTGAGTTTCTAATTCTTGACAATCTTGGCTGACTCACACTTACACAGACACTAATGGGAATAAAGCAGGAGAACTGCCAGTGATTGATCGCCGAGCTGTTGAGCTGAGCTGCAAACAGGGAGGTGGAAAAAAGCTCCGAATGTGCCAATAACTCATTTTCAGACAAAAAGAAATAAACATCGCTTTCATTTAAAGCAAATTAGAGAAGCATCAGAACAAAAATTGTTCATTTTTGTTTGTCTACAACATGATCAACAATCGGACTGAGAGAAGTAATCAAGTCGTACAAAGAAGACAATGGAAGCATCAGAGAGACGGACGTGTCAAAGTGGCTAAATAAATCTGAGGATTATGTTAACGTTTGGTTAGAATATGGGGATTATGAAAATGAGAAGATTAAAAATAAAGCTTATGGATCCTGCTTAACAATAATGACATGTTTAATTCAGAATAGTATTAGTGATTTATTCAATATTTACAGTGTAGGTTAGTTAAGAAACTATGGGTAGTTTTTCATGGGTTTAAAAGTTACTCTCTACATAAACATCTAATATAGAGTCATGTTTTAGTATCAAAAGTAATCTTTACCTTGACTTGGTCAAAAATCTCTGAAGATGTGCTTACACTGGTTTACAATTTGATCAAAGAGATTTTGATGATTAATTAGTTATTTAATGATCAAATGTAGGTCAGAAATATTATTAGAAATATCTATATGTATCAGATTAAAACACAATAAAACATGTGACATAGATTTGTAATTATCTGGCAACCTTCACTAAGTCAGCTCAAGCTACTGACCGTAGCAGCTTCAAGCAAGACAAATACAAGTTTTCTTGCAAATTAGCATCAACTTATCCAATAGTGCAGCTGAATCAGCTCATAAACTAGCCAAAATAAGCGAGCGATACATAATGAATTATAACAAACTAAAAAGGTATGTAAATATTAGACCAGCCAAAAGCACTGCAAAAAGCTAACATTATCTACAAAAACCTGAAATTTTTTTTTTTTTAAAAATCACCAAAGACTTGTCCAGAAACGTTTTAAAGCTCTAAATTAGACACAATCAATCTAAAACATTGTAAAATAAAGAAAAAAGTTTAAAAATGGCAAAATGCACCAGGATTTAGAGAAAAAGACAGCATGAAAGAAAACAACTCCATTTATTTTTTAAAAAGTGACTTATTTACGAGAGGTAACCAACACCTCGATCCTAAAAAGGAAATCCTCTATCCTGTTGTGCACATAAATATTTGATTTACATGAGGTAACACTGAGTCAACTCTTCAGAGACGACTGAATCCTTGTATACTGTTCTGTTAGAGAACAATTTGTGGCTGTCAAACGGCCCTATATTACTGCTCCCTGTATATATCTGCTGTATTTACAGTAGGTGTAGATTAAACAGACGCTGCAGTGAAGTGCAGTGGAATGAAGAGGGTAAAAAGAGAACATTTTATGTACAGACAAACACGGGCTGCTGTGATACGTCACGCTTCAGATCATATTCTCCAATCAAAGTGGAGGAAGATTGGATTTGACTTGAAAGTAGGCACTTCTGAGAGCCAAAGAAATATTTTTTATATATTTTCACAATCCTTTCATTTAATGTTAAAGGCCCATTTCCTGTTTTCTCCGGAGAGGGGTTGTCAAGAGTGATTTGTTGATTTGTCTGTTCATTTCGTACTTTGAGGAGTCAGAGCTCTTAAAGGTGTGTAAGGCTTCAGGAGGGCTTCATCTGAACATGCATCCAGGCATCACATGTAAAGACACATTCATGCAATATTCCGACTGCTGGGTTTTCACACTGCTGCAGGATTGGACAGGTAATGTCTCACTGTTTGATTATGCATACTCTCCAGGATCAACAGAAAATTTCAAGTATCAAAGGACACGGAGTCTGTACTTTTGATGGGCTGGTTTTAGGGTGGATGGCTTTGTTACTCCATTCTGACTCCCACACAACACTGCTGCTGCTAAGACCTGATAGCCCTGTGAGTCACCGGAGGTGTAAACAACAACAACGGGGGCTTCGTCCACCACGAGTCAAGCAGGAGAATGGATATCAAACCAGCGATGTGATTTGCATAGACAGCACGAAAGGATTAGGCTGTGATCTGCAGAAAACAGGAAAAAATATGTGCCGTTGTAATTCATGAGCGCCTCAAACCCCCCTAGATTTGTTTTTCAATCCATTCCAACAGGCAAATCCCGATCAGACAGTTATCCTGATAGGAAAAGGGAAAAACCACGTGTAAACTTTTATCGCTGACAGACAGACAACAGCACGTCAGACCAGCATCATTCTGCATTATCTACTCCTCGGCTGTGTATCTTGGATGGTTGTGTTGCCAAACAACAGGCCTCTCCATTTCATTTTCACATTACTGCCTTCTGAGACTCAGGCAGGGGAGAAAGATGTAGCTTCTGTCAGGCTGGGTGTATTTTTTAAAAGCACGGGCGAAGAATGACATTACACCTGCTCCTGCTCCTGCTGCTGGCTGAAGGGGAATCCCAAGTGGCACCTTGTAGAGCGCGGCCATGTCAATTGTTTGTTTGCATACTGAGCAGCTCCGGGAGGCACTCGTGTCCTACTCAGAGGGAATACGGAGCTCAATGCTACCTGTGGACTGGCAGCAAATCTGCATGGAAATTCAATAAGAGCGACTGCAGTGTAACTGTCATTGAAGGTGGAGAGACATGATGGATGAAGGAAATGAGGACGATGGAAGAGTGCCTCCTTTATCATTTGACCCAACATTAACATGTGACTCAACAGAAGGGTGGGCCGGGCCAAATCGGACCCCCCCTGCCCAGGTAATGATCCTATGCAAGCATTCTTCTTGCCTGCTAGGCTAGCAGCCGCTCGGACAATTGAATTCCACTCACTGAGGTCAGAAAACACGATATCCACCTTCAGGAAAGTCAGTTTCAGCTTTTGGCCGTTTGGAATGCAGCCAGCGAGACCCCAAACATAGAAAGTCAGCACCCTCCAGAAAATACCAGGGCTGTACGATATGTACAGATAAACATTAATTAAACAAGCTATGATTCCAATGCTCTGATAAGAAAGAATAAAAACACAGCTTTTTGTTTTTTTTTACAGATTTTAAGGTCAGCAACTTTTAAACTCAAGTCCAATAGAAACAACTATTTTTTTACAAGTTTAATAGTAAAAAGTTAAACAACTATTTTTTTTTTACAAGTTTAATAGTAAAAAGTCAAGTGCAGTAACTAGTACTCTAGTCAGCATCAGAACTTTCTGTCCTCTTCTAACCAGGCTTATGCACCACTATATTGTTAGACAAAGCGCAGTAGGAACACAGTTTAGCACTAGGTGTGGAAAATTTTCCTGAAAAACACTGTATCGTGGTCTTCGTCGCAACCAAAGAAGGAATTACTGCTCCGCTTCCTCTTCCTTACCCACCAGAGCCTGAAGTCTTCCAGAAAATGCAACACAGCCGACCAACATTCTGCCTTGGGTTCACTCTGAACTCACATTGTAATTAATGAGGTGATAAAAACTAAGTGACGTAGAACCTGAGAGTTAAATCTGTCACATAAACAACAGTGTCATGTGACAGTTCATGAAACTAGGATTTATTTCTGTGAAGACCGAACTAGGCCTCCTGATTATCAGAGAATGATGGTACTATAAACATTTCTTTAGACTTCTGAGGACTGACTGTGGTCTTGGAAATATTGTCTTTGATTGTATGAAACTTAGTTAAAAAATGGCAAAAAAATTATGAAATGACCAACTATATATTAGCGATGAAGCACAGGCGTTAAAGTATCAGACCTCTGGTTGGCAGTGTTTGGGGACGGTTCTCAATAAGGGGTCAATCTGTAAATAAAGTTGAGGCTTTATCCTAAAAATCAAAGTCATTTTAACTTCACCAAAGGAGTTTTGCACAAATGGTTGAATTATCAGCCTTAATCCTGAGTGAAAATGATTGTTGTGAAAATGAAAAGGAACTTGTCACAGAGCTTTTACTTATTCTGTTCCTGCTGCTAAGGTCACAGATTAGAAAAGCTCCACATGAAAGTTGGTGCATGTCCTTTAATATGATAATAACGTTTTTTTTCAAGTGCTGTTTATCCTGGAGCTGGGAAGATAAAAAGTTTTTTTGAACAGGTTGAAAAGGAGGAGAGGAGTGATTTGCAGTGTGAATATTAGCCGAGAAAAGTTGGCTGTGAAGAATGAGTGATGAAGTGGGGCGGATGAATCGATGGTAACCTTTCCCTGTGTGATTCCAAATGAAAGAGCGTTTGCAGCGGCGCTGGCATGAAAGAGATGAGAAAACTAGATAAACACAAGAACACACTTTGAGCATCAGTTCTTTTTTTGTGCTTTTTGGGAATCAGGCTTTTTGTTAAGTTAACAAAAGTTTTTGTTTCCACTTTTAAGACACACCATCTGTCCGGCTGGTCTGCAGTAATAACTTCACTTTGCCACAGTTGGTTCTAACGACAAAAAATATGTACAAAAATACCAGCCTTCAAAAATAACATTAGTTACTTGGCTTAGGAATATAACCCCCATTTTGTCATCTGCCTCCGTGCAAAAATCCATCTCCTGTGGATCCAAGGTCACTGTGACTCTAAAGAAGTGCAGCTTGGATTTAATCCATTCAACAAATAATACCTCAGCCATAGACCCCTCTGATCTTAACTGTGACTTTACGTTACTAATACGCCTACAAAGGTAAACATTGCGCTGCTTATACGCAGGACATATACACAGTATAATCTTCAGCTGAAGCTGTATATTTCTAGTGATTAGGTGTATGTATGTGCAATATATATTAGGCAGTGTGAACAAATCAATTTGCATTTTGCCCACATTTTTCTGCACAGCTGCAGTTGCATATCGTTGGTCTACCCGGCTGCTTCTTTCCCCCGGGGATAAATCCTAGTACACTTCATCCCATAGTACTATGACAATATGCCCAATTGGACCTAAACCTCTGAGGGGACTGGTTTGCAAGAGGGAAAAGCTTAATTATTATTTTTTATTTTTAAAGGTCAGATTTTAATTGTTTCAACAACAGTTTAAAAGGTTGATTAGTTGGTTCTTTAACTAACTCTGCACAGCCATTTCATCTTAAACAAAACTGGTCTCCTGGGGGAGAGGGGGATATTTCCCTCACAGGCAAGAGTGTCATTACTAGACAGAGAGAAAAGATCTATCTGCTGAGCTTGTCATCTGTCTGACATTTAAGAACCATTCGAGGGCTTTTATTTAAATAGCACCAGTGTGTGAATAAACATTTATATCAAATTAAAATGATGTAAAAAAAATGATAACAGAATAGCCATCCTATTATTATTTGAGGCACTCTCTCTCAGGATGTCACTGAACATATCAGACAATGAGGGCACATGCCCCTCATGTTGTGCAGAGAGACGTGTCCTTTTTTCTGCACTGAGCACTTCTCCATCTCCAAGCAATTTCTCCACATTTATTGTGGCCTGGATTATTTCTTGTGCCTGCTGCTCCCAAATTTAAGTAATCGTCTTTATAACATGGATCAAGTACAGTCGCAACAAAGTACAGGGGATCAGAAAAGATCTCACTGTGCTGGCCTGCGTCATCACGACATCCTGTTCAACCGCCTTGTTTCAGAGATGAAAGTCTTTTTTTAATGTCGGAATATTTGCTGCATACCTACTTATTATTATTATAAATTTGCTGAAGTGATACTGTAATGACGACACCGAAGATATTTAACACAATTACCCTGTATCAGCTTTAAACACATGTTGTAATATAAATAAATATGTCATATAAATAAACGGAACTATTTTACAGAGAGGGCTTAGCTAAAATAGTACCACTACAGAGATTTTCAGACCTTGAATATGTTCTTTTTTTTTTTACATCTTTTTTTCTGTATATCTTCTCTTTTCAATTGCAGGCAACATTTTCACGATTATTCAAAGCATCAACTTTCTCCCCTTCTTTTCAATTGCAGGCAACATTATTCAAAGCATCAACTTTCTCCCCTTGCCTACTGAGGCACCACACTCCTCTCCGCAGTTCACTTGCTTGATGTCTCCCCTGATGATTTGACGGGAAATTTATTTCATTTACACATCATACCACATTGCTTGTAATTAATTGTTCTGCCATTTTCCCGTACAGCAGTTCACTAACTCCCTTGTGTAACGACATGCTTGTTACTGTTGCGTGAGACGCTGAGCCACAGCAGCAACACTGTGAACAGATGCTGGTGTCACCCGAAATGTTCCCTTAAATGACTCCTAAACAAAGAATCCATGGAATGACTTTGGAGTGAGGATTTTTAAACGGCAGCACATTCTCTCTGACTGGAAGAAATGAGCGGCAAACATCAAAAACTCTTCTGATTATATAACAAAGCCAATGGTGGATAATGTGTTTGTTTTTGCATTGCACTGTGGTAATGACACAATATTGACTCACAGTATGTTTATTATCCAGCTATAATAAACAACCTCATGTTTGTCAAACTCAACAAAACAAAAAGACGTGACTGACTAATCTCTTTTACAATTAGCACATTGATTTTGGAGAAACAAATGTGTTAAGAAATACCTCGCAGTCTAAGATATCTATGTAGCAAATCACATCAACGGATTAGATGGAGTGTCGGACACAATGTTGTGAAGATGAATAAGTGGACACTACAATTCTGTGTTTCATTTCTAATGTCTTTGGCTATTGCCACAGCACCCCACGTGTTGTAGGATTAGCTACAGAGAGAGCTAAAAATGTACCAGATGTAAAAATTTGATACAATTTGAAAACAGCTAAACAATAGCAAAAAAAAACTAAATAGAAACAGAAAATTGCTATCAGTGATTCGGAAAAAGATAAGTCGGGCAAAATTAGAGGAGCCATCTAAAACAAGAAATATGGGGATTTTTTTGACAACGTCGACCAAAAATTAACAAACAGCCAAAAAAAAGTAAATTGCCAAAACATATAAAACAACTGGCAAAAGATAGTCAACCAAAAGAAGTGTCATTTGACTTTTATTACTTTTCCATGTAAACCTCTTCTGCATATTTTAATGACTATATGATGTATGAAGAATAAATGTAATTGTATACAGTAATACTAAGGGGTCTGTTAGTCAAAAACTATCACCACTTTCCCAAAACTGCAACTTTTACCAAATATCATGTGACATAGAGACTGAACACGTTCTCATCCTGACAGATTCGAACACCCAGCAATAGTTATAGGTCAAAATTTGATGGGTTAAGGTTAATTTAGTCTGTGCTCTGACAACCACACCTGCCACGGGCTTCACACCTAAAATACTGATCAGAAGGTAATAACACAAATGGCATTATATTTACTAAAACTCATATAATGAAGTGATAAAAAAGTAAAAACATTCTGAACCTACAATAACAACATGTAGTAAGAAAACGTGTTTTCTCCAGTGGCTAACCCTGTTGTCTTCCGTGGTCTACACCTGAGACAAAGTAGACATCCTTCACCTTGACTGCAAGACTTTGGAGGTGGTAGCAACACATCACTGTTTGCGCCCGTAATTGATCTAATTCCCGTTGCCCTTCATACTCCACAGCTTCCTGTGCTACAGTCAGCTCTATACTCGATACTTTACCTCCTCATACTCTGACGCTGCCCTGCTGGACGAACACAGTCCTGCCAATAAACACTTCCTGAAGCACTTAATCTTTTCCCTCTCAGGTCCTCCGTCTTTGCTATGATTGTGACTGCAGAGTCACAGTGACTAAAATCATTGAGACACTTAATGATCAAATGCTGTGACTTTCTGTAATCAACAACCTAGAGCTTTTGTACTTTGGCTTAGTGGACATTTATTCTGAGGTATACAGTACATACGGCTCAGTAGAGACACATGAACTAAGAAGTGACGGTGTAGGTGTAAACCTTAGTTCCAGCAGAACTGGACTAAGGTTGGAGATTCTTTCTACTCTCTTTACAAACACCTCCACACATTTATTGTTCTGAACAATTGCTACATTATAATGTAATGCTAATTATATTTTAAGTTTTTTCCAGACTTTTTAGCAGCAGTTTAGGTCTGCCCCAATAACAGTTGGGCAGCTTTAGGTATATATATATAAATATACAAGTAAAAGAACAGATAAATAAAAATGAAGCTGAGGATAGGCTCCGTGGTCCACAGGTGATGAAAGAGCAAACAACAAATATATTAGGTGCAGGCAGACGGCACTAAAACAGAAGCTCAGAGGAAATTTGTGAAAAGATGAAACCGCAGTTTGTTTTGTACAGAGTGACTGTGCAAAACCTCAGGCAAGAATAATGGAAGTTTGAAAGTTGTTTTTCTCATGACCTTTATCTGAATTGTATTCAGTTTAGACTTTTGTTATTTTACTAACTCATTAACATTGGATTTTTACTTCAACAATTAAACTTTCTAATCAAATTATTTGAAAAATTGGAATTTTACAATTCAAACAAAAAGTGGGCTTTTGCTTTTTTGGGGAAATCACCTGAAAAAAAGATATCTGATCAAAAAAAACAAAAACAAAAAAAAAAAAACATGTGGAATAAAGTTTGTGATGTAATAGAAAAAAATGTTAATTAATTAAAATCTGTGGAGTCAGCATGTTATCAAAGGCAACATTCTGAAAAAAAACAAGATAACCCATTGCTAAATCTTCTAAACTCCAAATTCTGATTACATTTTTCAGAATTCAGTGACTCAAGCGATAGTAAAGTTACTTGTTAGATTTGAAAAAAAAAGCAAAATCAAAAGTCTTAATTTTCTGACTTAGCCTATGTAAAAGAAAAGGAGTGTTTGATTGTTTTAAATAAAAAAAAAAGCAAGATCAAAAGTCTTAATTTTCTGACTTAGCAGGCAGTATTCTGACTCTAATGATTTGATTTTATTTATTTGGAAAAAAAGTGCAAAAATTACAAGTTATAGGGAAAGGTATACTCCAATAGTTCTAAGTTCTGATCAAAAGAATAAAAACTTTAACTAAATCCATTGCAGCTTTTTTCCTCTAGGATCCTTTGAGTTCACATGAACGGCACAAAAGTTGCCTTGAATTCTTAGGTTTGACACATGAAGAGACTGACAATAGCCTCATATTCACTGTTCAGCAGAGCAAATTTGACAGGAGGCCTGTCCATTAAAATCTTAATGTGAACTAAGTGACATAAATGAGCCTGAGCATGTCACAATAGGAGAATAAAGGTTTTTCCATGTATGCTTTCAGTATCTGGTGTCATCGGAGCAGGGCCGTCTATAATTAGACCCCCTGTCAAGAGGAAATGACATTTTAATCACCCTACTTTGGTAATTACTCCATTTTCACCAACACCATGGAGGACTCAGGGTTGGCAGGTTCACACGTCATTCATAATAAAATGTACCTTTTACAACATTTTACAGTAACCTCCAACAGAGAAATGTAAAACAGGGTGATGAGGGCTGCAAGATAGTATTTCAATGATGTTTTTGTGCGAAAAATTCGGTTTTATTTTGTTGCACTAACTTTTTCTTGCACTTCACTGTTTCCCCACTTTTTTTAAAGCAGGCTTTGGTTGAAAGACATCTCTGCTGCTAAACTACTACCAACTGAGCTGGTTATATGTGAAATTAAAAAGAGGGAATTTTATTAAACAGCTGGCTGCAGCTAAACACGCTTCCTGGACACGGGTGCTGGCAGTGGGATTCATTTGCAGCTCGTCTTATCCTGCGAAAAATTGATTTTCAGAATTTATGTAGAGCGTGTTCACATATAACTGAGGACATTCCTTTTTTTTGTCCAGACTTGACTGTGTAGAGGCATTACAGGAAATACTGGTATATACAGTACACAGGATATTTAAGGACACCAAGTTACTTTATGATATGCTAACACTTACATATTCTTAGTTTTTCACACTTTTTTAATGTATGAATAAAGGTATACTGTGCTATCTTCTGAGCTAATAATTTTACATTTATGTCATTTTTGTTTAAGTTTAAGCTTTTTATTTGGTAAATAACTTGTTTAAATGCGGCCTTTGTTAAATCTTTGATTTTTTCTTTAGCCATGGCATTTTAGCTTTCTACCCTACTACGGTATATTGATCTTTTTCTGTTTCTTTTGCATCAGGGTTAAATTTTAAGCTGTTCTTAGGGCTACACAGAACCCAGTCTTTATTTTGACTTATAATTTATTTTAGCTACAATGTATGAATCTGAATGAAGCTCTATTTAACCCATGTTTCAGGCATTTACTTGGTTATCTTTCAGCAATTTGCAATGGTTTGAACTCGCCTCTGGGTGACCAATTTAGTTTGGTCATTTTTTGTAGTTCTATTTTTTAATGATTTCAATTTACTTTACTCATATCTCTAACTGCCTTTTAATTGCTAAACCTTTTGATGTGTTATCGAGTTTGGTTTAAAATCTATTACCAATTTTCTGTAATAGCTTGTACTTGAAAACAGCAGGACTGGTCAATACACACTTTAGTAGTATTAGTATCTGTAGGATAGTATTAATAGTATCATCATAGTGTACAAAGGGTTCATCTTTAGCATAAAATAATCACTTTCCCCCTGAATTTCTTCAAACCTGTAAGACTACTGCAGAGTTTAACTTGCTTATAAGAAACAGTACACTGTGTGTAGCTACTTTCACAGACAACTTTTGCTCATTGCAGAGCATGACTGTCTCCAATGATACATATCTAATATATAAAATAAAAAAATAAAATAAAATTGTCCTTGAATGTAAAGTGCATTTCCACTATACCCTGTGTTGAATCAAATGCTCCTCCACAAGTCCTATAAACCTCTCCCTAAAAGGAATCATTAGCCAGGACACAAATGTGACATCATTTAAATCTGCAACCTTGTGAATCCTTCTGGGACCAGATTGTCGGTAGAGACATCATTGAATAATACACAGCTCTGAAAGCACAGGGGACAGGAGGGAGGGGAGGGAAGGGCGGGCATAGGGGAAGCGGTGATGAAGGTGGAAAGCGGTCGAGTATTATGCTAAAATATGTAACGTTTTCACTCTGGGTCTGCGGGCGCCAGCTCCTGTTTTCCTGTTGTCTCGTCTTGGCTTCTTGGTTCTCACTTCGTCTCTGGGTTTGGATCCTCATTATGTGTGACAGAAAAAATAGGTAGGAGCTGGAATAAAAATAGGGGAGAGGAGGAGAGTTGAGGGCTGCCTTAAGGTAGGGGCCTCATCTTCCTCCTCATATCATGGGTGAATCGATCAATGCTGTTTTGTGCACTTTTTCTGCTGACCTGGTGAGAAAGAGGAGGGACGCAGCCAGCAGCCTATGGCATGGCAGCTGAGTTTGAGTTAAGCTCACTCTGTCACGATCCCCCCAGCCCCCAATACCATCCCACCATGTTCCATGAACAGTCTCCTAAAGCTCCTATAGGCTGACTAATGCAGGCAGAGACCATCACTCTCTGAAATGCATTCTCATTTCTGGAGTTATGACACCAGTTTGTCTGTGTGATATTAGAGGTTGCAGAGAGTAAATCAATAAGATGAATGAATTTTGTTGTACCGTTACAACCACATCTGGGAAGAACAACAACACAACAAAGCATGAGACAAACAGTAGAGTGAGGAGAGGTGAGACGGAACTCACATCAATATCTACTATCTACATCGTCCAAATTCATGCAACTGAGGCAATTCACATCACACTCCTGATGTCTGCAACGTAAAAAAAAAACAACCAACAAATACATCTGAGGAGCTCAGCTCAGGGCCTCTCTTCACCAGTCAATCACGTGCTTTGTCAACTCACATCGACGGTGGGCAGAACAAATGTTGTCTCGTCTGTACCAGGAATAAATATTGATATGCTCCAGTGGCCTGTGTATGTTAATTAAATATGTTCATTGAAATTCAATGACAGCTGGAATTTCACAGTGAGCAGGCGGATCCCGCTTCTTCCTCCCTCCAGAGAATGTAAAACATAATTGGTGTACAGCAAAAAAAAAAAAAAAAAGGAACACACAATTAGTTGAGGAGGTTTAATTAATATTATTCAGGCGAAGACCTTGGTTGGGAATCATCCCACTGAGGGCTGGTTCTGTGTTGTAGTGATGCAGCAGATGTGGCACTAAGGGCTTAAGGCAAACGGTTGATGTGAACAACAGGGCGCCATGGCTGGAGTCGTAAGCCAGGGTGGAAACAAAAACAAAGTTCCATATGTGATATTCTAATATTAAAGATGAAGAATGATGTCACAAAGATTTTGGGGACTCTGAATATTCTTTCATTGCTGCAGAAATGTTTTTAAGGTGTGGTGAAATTCAGTCATGACCAATATGTTGCTAAGTCAACAATGCTTATCAGTACGAACCAGTCTAGCAACATACCAAGGAAAGAGCAGCACTGGTGTGGATATGGGAGTCTGATATGGGAGTCTGACCTGGGAGCCTGACCTGGGAGCCTGACCTGGGAGCCTGACCTGGGTTGCTGTTGATTTCAAGAAAATGCAATAGCGCCTGAGAGAAGCCCTGAAGGACAAGCGATCAGGGGTGGCAGAAAAATAGTTGAGTGAGATTAATGACATGTTTGTGGTAATGGAAACCAGGTCAAAAGTTTCATCTCAAATTCATCGACCTCTCTCCAAGGAACAAAATCAACTGGGCCCTATCTCCCCAAAACCACAAACACCCGACATACACATAAACGCAAGCACTTGGAGGAACACATTCAGAATCAAAAAAAAAAAACTGCCGTCATAAGTAGCACGTTGAGGTAAAGTGTTGGGGTTGCAAAAATTAACAACAATTTATTTCTACTTTTCTGTAGGAATTATGACAAAATAAAATCTGTTTAGGAAACTTCACACTCTGTATAACCATTTTCATAGTCCGTCTGTGGCGGCTGCGTTATTTTCCTTTACTCACAGTTTATGGAATGAAGTTACAGAGAACTTTTGAATAACTATTTTTATGGTTGCAGCATAGTTGTGCTAGAGATGTCTATTACAACAACAACTTGCTTACACCACGATTGGCTATACCGCCACTGCACCCCCCGCCCTTTTACCTCCACAGTCTCCTCGTTCTTCCCACAGCAGCACTGACACCTGAAGCCTTCAGTGAGTCATGTATCACACTCACTTAAATGGCTTTCAGCAGCTTACGGACAACAATCCGCTTTGTTTTGGCCTATTGTGTGACACATTAAAAAGCAATTTACTGCCAGACCTATTGAACAGACCTGCAATTTTTTCCCCACAACCTCACTCCCCTGGTAGACTGTTATTGTCATTAAGTGGCTTAAAGCCGGGACCTGATGGGAGGAGGGCTGGTAAAACTCAAGCAAAAAGAAGTGCAGATAACCGAGATATTGTGGATATTAAGTCACAAAAACTCTACAATTATGGAGTGTATACTCACGTTCACTTCATGTGTGAGCACAGAAAGGCCTCAAAGAGTCAGCAGTGATGATCAGGTGGTGAGAGACATTACTGCCCTGCAGGACGACTCAGTCAAACCTGCTGAGGAGAGAGAAAATTGGCCTCTTTTCAGTGAATGGATTTGGAGACAGAGCTGTAATTGACTGCTGTGATCCATTCTTGGATTTGACTTTAAAATACAGGATTACAGACACCAGACATTATGCTGGTTATTATTTAATAAATATAACAGTTGTGGAGGAAAGGAAACATTTTAACTGGTGCAAAGCAAATCATTCAAATCCAACTTTTAGGACAACCATAAGAGATTTTAAATATTGTTATGGTGAACTTAAACTTGTTTTTTGTCGGTAGTTGCTTGCTAGCATTTGAAAAAAAAAAATACAAATTTACACATTTCAAATTTATTGAACTACCAATATGTAATGTCATATTTTATAATGAATCAACCATTTGTTGTGCCCCGCCTATCCTCAGGCTTGAACTGTGATTTAGAATAAATATTTTGTCACTTAAAAGTCTTGATTATGAAACATGATTTAAACCACAAAGCAATGTATTCATATTTCATATATGTTTTAAGCAGCCCTGAACCCAGTAAAACATATGCACCACAGACCCAGACACACTCACACCCACAAACCCAGGTTTTTCTACAGATTTCACTTCCAGTCTTTCATGTTATCCCTGAGAACAAAATCTACTTCAGTGCATTCTGTGCAGTCGAACATCAGCTCCCACTTTTCTGCTGCCATCAAACACACACACACACACACACTTCCACCCACTGTTTATTTCTTTCCTCCAGACAGCGAAGAGATCAAACAAACATGATCTGCTCTCTGACATGTCTGTCTTTTTACACCTACTCAGTAGAAATTCCATCAAACACAACCGAGACCGAGAGCCACACGAGTCAACAGGACATTTTCAGCCATGTTAATAAAGTCAACTAATAAAGGAGGCTGCGATTAGTTTTATAAAACTTCTCAAACAACATCATCTGTAGCCAGGACAAAAAAAAAAAAACTTCATTTCCTTCACCTTCCCCTGTCATTATTTATCATCTTTTGTTCACTCAACAGGATCCTCTTTTTCACATTACCTTTTTTCCACAAGAAAAACTACCTGACTTAAAGGAGAGTTTACTTAAAAACTTCACTGTTGCACTAAGTGTTTTTTTTTTGTTTTACTTGTTTCATTTGGGGGGGGCTTTGGCCCAGAGGCAGTGTCTCTGTCATTGGTGTGGAACCCCAGGGTTCACCTCCATTGAATCCCAGTTAAGGTGGTTGGTACCTTCCAGTGGACTCACCACCTGCAGGAAGGTTCAGGGGGGTTGATACGGTGCAGTGTGATTTGGGTGGCGACTGCTGCCCTGCAACCCGGTAATAGATAAGCAGATGAAAATGGATGGATGTTTCATTTGGGATTATGTCTGGTAGTACTCTTAACTAGTGGACGAGGTCCAGAATATTTATATCCTGAGAATTAAATGTGCTCAGAGCATCACTCAGTTTTGTGTGCGTCTTAATTTGTTGGATGTTGTTTTTTATGCGTTTGTTTTTTATGCGACCCTGTCTCTGTCATGTGATTGATACCAAACTGTACATAACTAATGTATTTAGATATAAATAAACAAACAAAAAGTTGCACCTGTTGGTAGATTATTAAACATATTGCAGCCGCGTGATGTAAAGACTTACCAGATCTTTGTGTGTTTGCTGTGGTGCCGTTGAGCACTATGAACCAAAATATATGGTCATTATTGCAAACTTGACTAGATTTTAACTTCACTATAAATATATTTATACCTCATATATTTTAATACATCATATATTTTATACCTTATATAAAATTTTGTAAGCTGAAGAGGTAAGTATAAATATTCCAGGACTACTACGCGAGTGTATGAATGTTTCAAAATGTGCTCTTATAATCTGTATTGTCATAATCATATATTATTCCATGACTGGGTAAATATTTTGCATTTAACAACTGTTGTAATGTTTTAATTTGGTTGTTTTAAGCTTACTGTACTATTTCAGATACACTAAATATTTATTGTTTCTTTCCATTGTTATTTTTCTGCTTTTTTGGAGCATTTGGAGTTAACAAAAACGTGGTAATTTTTTAGTTAGTTGCCTTTCAAGAATTTCTATATGTTTTACCATTTTTGGTGTGAAAAATTGGAGTTTAACTTTAGTTTGGCTAAACATTAGCTTCTTTGCTGTGCCTCCTGGTGAAGGTGACCAGATCCCAGTCAAAGAAATGTGGGTATAATAAGGGACCACATGTGGGGGACATCATCATTAGGCCACAAATGTGTACCACATTGTGAATTGTTTTTGTTTCTTTCTGATTTCTGCCACTTATATCCAGCCACTGGGGAACAATATCACCAGGACTTACACCGAGCCTGATCTGCTGGAATAGGATCCGACTCCTCTGATGTTGAATCTGCCAGAACTAAAAATCACATAAAAGGTCCAAATGGACTTTGAAAATACAAACAGAAAGATGGACATTTGTATTTTTGGCTAATTTTCTGCCAATTCAATAAATTTGTGGTGAACTTTTTGCCATTTTGTGCTAAATGTTTCAAATATCTTTTAATTTTTTACATGGTAATTGATTAATTAACTGATTCTATAATTCTGGCTAATATTAAACTTTTTTTGACAAGGTGTGCTCTTTATTTGTTCCACAATGTCTTTATTATTTAACATCACAAATAATTTGGTTTTATGCTAATTTATATACTCCTGGTTTTTGGCTTGGAATCAAAAGTCTAGTATTTCTGCAACTTAACAGGACAGAATAAGATTAGGGCCAATGTTGTTAGGATTTTCTTTCCCCTCTCTTACAGCCCAGTTGAGCATTTTCCAGGCAATTAAGATGTTCCACACTTCAGGAGGTGGGGTCAGTGGAACCTCATGGGAAAGTCAGTGTGATAAAGGGAAGCACAGTTGCTGTTGTGGGCCATGAAAAAAGAAAGCTGCTCGTCAGCTCTCCTACGAGCAGGGGTAATTGACCCTGACTCCGACAGAGCACCGATAACAAAGAGTCATTAACTTCTTTAGAATTAGATTTTCAGATGAGATGCTTCCTTAAATGCTGAATCTATAAACCACGTCTGTAACAATTTAATCTCAGAGCCTAGGACGTTTTTTCTCTTGCAGATTTCTGACCCGTCAGAACACTCACAGCAGAGAAGCTGCTGCATCAATTTTAAAAGCACGTACACTTAAGGCTGCATTAACCCTGCTGCAGGTCTCACTCAAACTGCACTCTCAGATCACTTGTATTGTTTGGCTGAATGACGTGACGTCAAAGACTTGTTGACGCAACACATTCATCAAAACATCAAAATGCCTTTTTTGCTAGGGGTTTGTATTGGCAAAAACCTGATATACTGCAATTTACTCTGATACTATGGGCACAATGATATATTGAGTTTTTTTAGACAATTCAATTGTAGGAAAACTGTCATCACAGAAAACACAAATTAGACAATTCAATTGTCGGAAAACTGTCATCACAGAAAACACAAAATGCTGTGCACATGCTTAACATCAGGTTACTGAAATTGGAACAGCACACTCTACAAAATGTATACAAAATGACGTAAAACCAAAAATCTGTACTAAAATTGAATAATCAAATCATCTTTGTGGATAACATACATCCTGGAACAAAAATTAATCATGTAATTTTTTGCAAAATCTTTGCTTTATCTTCACTGAGAGAAAAATAATTTTCTTGTCCAAGGACACATTGACATGTAGACCTAAACAGTATGTTTTCCAGCCCACATCACAAATATATGACGTTCAGTAAAAACTATATATATTGGACAAATATGTCACCAAACCACGCTAAAACCTGATGGTGGTATAGAATCGGCAGTGAGGTATGGTCATCAAACCCTCCTGTTTGTAAGGCCACCTGTTGACCTCATCTGCAGAGAAACCACAAGACTATTATTCTTTTTTATTCTACTGAGTCCTGACATGCTTTCACTAAAGGCACCTTGGTTTAATTCTGGTTTCCAGTGGCTTTTTCTTTCAACAAAAGAAAATCTCATTCATTAACATCCAAACAGACACGTTTAAGATTCTGAAGATGTTTGAACCGGAACCCTGATGATGTCACATGAAGGACACTGAAAAGGGGTGGTTGTAAATATGTCTGCGACAACGACACGCAGAATTAAAGGGAAGAGAAGGATGTTACAAGGCATGGCTGAAATCAACAAAAACAAACACATTTGCTGACACATTTTACATGTTTGATATATGTAGGATGAACTAAAAGGCATTTTTAAACACACAAGAGAAAGTCCTATGTGGTAGGCTATTGATGCAATTCACTTAAAGTCACCTGTTGACCACAATCAGAGAGAAAGGGACAATCAGTATGGTTCTGGACGACTATTATTAGGCTAACAGATGATAAATATTTTAAAATACTAACTTTATGGAGTAACAAATAATAACAAAGCCAAAAAAGCAAATGATTGGAGTGAAAGATTGTGAAACATTAGCGACCAAAAACCTCCAAATAAACCAGGCTGTTCAACCTACGTAATAAAAACAGACCAAGGTTTGCCTTAAAAAGCAAAGACTTAAAATAACATCAGCCCTGTTAGTGCTAAAAGTTAATTAAAAATAATGATGGGGAGGTGAGATGTTAGACCATGAAGGCTAAAAGTTAGCCAAGCAACAAATTAGCTAGCATCGTCAGCAAAGTTATTTTGACCAAAATAAACTGAAAACAAACTTGAGGAAAATATAGGGACAAAACTTTTAACAGTTGAAACCTAAAATTATTTCAAACACTTGTAAAACTATCTTTCTTTTCCGTGTGTGGATAAGACGCACAGGGTGGTGGAAACAAAAAAGGAAGCAGACAACACATGAAATATTTGTTCATCCAAGGCTGTCAGCGTTACAACAGTAGATTTTTATCCCACATGAGAAAATGCTGCTGCTACTGCGGCTCTAACATTATCTTTGCCACTTTTTACTCAGCTACTCCTCCAGCTCGTATTCATAACACCAACACATTTCACTCATCTTCCGCGCTGCTAAATTATGTAGCAGCACCAACCACATTAATGGGAGCGATCCATCTGTGGGAGACGAGAGGTGCAGAGTGGTTATTTATGTCAGCCACGGATTGTATCTCTAAGAGACCAGCAGGAAAATACACAGATTTATAATATGGTTTGGACTCTTTAAAACTTCCAGTTGTGAAAAAAGAAAAAAAAAAAGTAGTGAATTAAAAGTTAGTCTGGTAAAGGAAACTAAATCAAGAACTTATGATACTGCAACTGTGGCACATAAAAATGAAAAACTATGGGTTAACCTAATGCTAACTCCTTAACCTTATATGACTAATTGACTGAGTTAAAGACTTATTTGAATTAATGTTAGTAAAATGGGCTTAAAAAATGTTAAAATTACAATTAAAATTTGGACCATTACAAAAGATAATAACTTCCCCGAAGTTAAGTAGAAAAAGACCTGTATAACCGAATGTTAGCCAGATAGCCTAGTTACTTTAGCTGAAAATGTTCAAAATCTTCAATTCAACTTCAAAAGATGCCCAGATTAACTAATATTTGCTAAAGGAGAAGTACAAGTTATATATGGATTAGTGAAAGTGAGGAAGTTAAGAGCACAGGTAAAAGTTCATGAAAAATCCATTGAACAACCAAAAGTTTGAACAGAAAATCCAACAAAAACAAGGTCAAAATGTAGAATTGAATTTTAAATGAACAAAAACATTAACTAGGTTAACTCCATTAAAAAAGAAAAATATGAGAAACAAGGAGGTAACAATCGCAGTTGATTTCCTAAAAAGAAAATATGAGAAACAAGGAGGTAACAATCATGCCAAAAAAAAACTACACATCCCACATTAGATTAGCTGAAATAACCAAGATGATTATGTATGAATGAATGTAGAATTAGCCAATTACCAAAGTCAGGTCCTTGAGAGTGGCCTCAGTAATCTAACAGAGTGACGGAGGGAGATATCTGATTGGTCCAGGACTTTATCTGAGCTCTATGATGGATGGTGTGTGCACACAACAAATCACTCAGGAGTATTAGACCGCTCTCATTAGAGAGGATGGATCTGAGGTTAATGACTGATGAAGAGTCTAATGAGGCCAGCCTCCAGCACTGCTTCTGGTAGAGTAACTAGGAGATACAGTAAGACCAGGAGGAGACTCAGGTCTATTGATAATCCTACAGATCAAATTCAGTAAAATAAAAATGCTGAGCACATCTTAAGCTTTGACAAAACACCTAACACAGATGACACAGATAAGGGACTGAAAGGAAGATTTGAAGTTATCAGCTACAGCCAACGATGGTGCAAAAACAATAAGGCTATATACTGTACTAATTTAGCAAAATTAGCCAAAAAAGCTAGGGGTAAACTTGCGATAACTGAATAATCTTGTCAATCGCATAGGGATTCTTTGCGATACAACACAAATGCCCCCCCCCCCCGGAGTTGTATTTGTCAGAAAAAAAAATCTAAACTTTGTGAAAAAAGCTGAGATGAGGTGGCAAATGTTATGCTCTGAAAATTGCCTGAACATTAAAGAACCAGAAATGGTTAGTGTAAACAGCAAAGCAAAGTTCATCAATAAGGATTTATGACATGTGGCAACCTGGAGCAGTAAACAGCAAAGCAAAGGTCATCAATGAGGATTTATGACATGTGGCAACCTGGAGTAATGCATCAAATAATTACATGCCAAAAACTGGTTCATGTAGGCCATGTGACACTATCAAAATGTATTTGCAAATACTCTCATTTTGCAAAACAGCACCCCCTGTAGTTGAAATGAGAACCCAGTGATGAGCTTAAAAGCAATTTCAAACAAACAATCCAGACTGATGTATCTCTTCCAAGTATTTTCTGGCAGCTTTTGCATAAAGACATGTATCTAAGTGACTTTTTGCCTAAAGCCGGACGCAGAAAAGTGGTTTAATTGATCGTATTAACTGGATTTCTCAATGACTGCACGCACTGGAACAGGAACTACATTACGCTAATTGATATTTGTTAAGTAAAACAAGCTCCCTGGCCTTTACCTTTGAAATGTAAATGGTGTGGGGAGAAAAAACTGCAGAGAGTGATTTAAGACTGGGCCACATCTACACACTGGACGCTCACTTGGTGAAAGTGCTGAGTACGGGGCGTCGGCTTCAACTGTCTAGCTTCTCCCTTCACTCCCTCCATCATCGTCTCCCTCCTTCTCCACTACACCCCGACCACTTTTCCATTTCCTCCCTGCGAAGGCAGCTGCCATAACTCAGGCTCTATCTTAATCCTTTCAGAGAACACTGGCACACACTCACAGAAAATCACCAAAAAGAACAATGGTGTTAATCGTTGTTTGACTTAAAGGTTACAGTGAAGCACAATGAGATAAGAGAGCACACTGTATATATATATATATATATATAAACAAGAATTTCCTCACAACTACATCTTCCTCCAACCTCTTTCCTCACTAACCGCTAGTTGCGGTTTCAAATGCTAGTTTCAAATTTTTTGCTTACATCACAAACTATTTGGTGAGGTCTTGACCTTAATCTGCAAACAGCTCTGACATAATGATAAGGGACTTTACAAATGAAATCCCTAAAGCTTCATCAGGCACAAAGTAACTTCCTGCCAATAGGGGGCAGCCACTTGAGGTCATGAACTTGGTGATAATTGCAGGAGAGGTTGGTCGGAGTTTACCAAAAGCTGCTGATCCACCAGGTTTTTATGGACACATTTGGTTCAATTTGTTTTCCAAAGTTTGTGTCCTAACTGTAGTTCAAATTGAATCCTTTGATGTCCTCGGGGTCATTCTGACCCCAAAGGAAATTTGCATTGTCCTTTGAGTAATTGGTTCAGTTTCTAGTCCATGTAAGTCACCAAGTTCAAAGTCCAAGTACAAGCTCATTCAGGAAAATGGATTGAAGTCCAACCTAAAGTGAGTACTATCAATTAAGATTTGATTGCAGTTGGTTAGAGTGTTTGATTAGACAGTGACGTACACACAGAAAGCATCCATTAAGATTACAGTTTGTTAGAGCCCAAGCATCTGAGAACAGATCTTATTAAAAGCCAAGGTTTCCACTCCAACCTCAGGTCAATAAAGAAAAACGTGAATGCGATCCAACTCATTTCTGTGAATGTTATTTACTATAGACATACTGTAGAACAGCTAATTGATTCATTTAAAGCCCAGAACACAGTCTGTATACAGCCAGGTTTATTAAAGGTGTGTGTAAACAAGTTAACCCAAATGAAATCTGCCTTGGAGTGGAGCCAGTCTTCAGCAGTGGAGCTGCACAGCAAATGGAGCCATATGTTCAGGCCAACTTTTCCTCCTGTGGATGCTACAAGTGGGATTCTGCACCTTACACAGACAGCAGCCTCTGAGTTTCCCTTGTTTTTATGTTTGTTTTGGACCTTTTTAGCAGATTCCTGTCAGAGAGTGATAAATGAGGTGATTAAAGGAGGCAGTCGGAGATAATAATGATGTCATTTGGGAGGCACGGCGTTTGTATCCATGTATGGTAAAGACGCCGAAGCGGTAATAAAAAGAGGATAAAAATAGTCTGACGTATGGTGATGAAGGAGGGATGTTTGGGAGAGATGACACCGGGCGATTTGCTGCTCGGCTCTTGTTAACCTAAAATCTGCTGAACGCTTCATTCTTCAAACAAACTCGCTGCTTTGATCATTCGCAGCTCCTTGGAAGTGCAAAACAACAATAGTAAACATGTTAATTTATGCTGGAGAAAAGACTGCAGCCAGCATTTGCAATTAAACATGAATTACCAAAGGGACTGAACATCTTGCACCAGCATAAAGTTCTACTGTTCTCAGGATAGGGGTGAAATAAATATAAATATATATATAAGGCGTGTTTCCAAAGTCTGGTCCTGGGCCCACTAGTGGTACATCATTATGGTTAGTTAATTTGTTTTGTTTTTTATGCATTTTTAAAAATTAATGTTATGGTATAAATTATGTTATTGTTAATAATATCAAATTTGCTGCATATCAAATAATTCCATAATTTATCAGTGCCATGGTCTGTTTGGCCAAGTTAGCATATTTGACTTTTTTATTAGGTTTATTCTGTTCATTGCTAACAATCCACTGTAAATAAAATGTGTGTTATGTTAATATACTTATTGCTTTTAGACTTAAAATGTCTTAACATTTAATTTAGTTACATCTCTGCAGGCATTTACTTATTTTCTGTATTCTGATTAACATTTAGCTTCATTAGCACATAGCATTTCCGCATTTCTTAAAATTAACCTGATTAACCTGGTTATTTTTAGTTACATATTTTTTCTGCATTTTTTTTTTTTATGTTCAATGAGGATGGACATTAGACTAAATTTTCACTTTGTTGCTAACTGTTAACTAACTGGCATATGCTTGTCAGATTAGCTTTGATGGACAAAGTTCATCAAGGAGTACACCAGAATGATTCTGTAAGCAGGTGATTCTAGTAAGAGGTTAAGACTAGTTAAAATAAAAACAGCACCAACCAAAGGCTGAGAGTCGAAGGCAAATGTGTGGTTAACAGTTTTCTCACCTCCTAAAGAACAAAAGTCAATAATAAAAATAAAAGACAAACTTTCAGTTTCACAGTCTAACTGTGCTGTCCCGGTTTGTTTTGTTGGAGTGAATATGATTTCCATTGCAGTCTGAGTGTGATATCCACTTTATGTGCTGGCTGTTTTATCTTTTATGGACCATGATCTGGAGTTAAATTGGATTGAACTGAACGGCTCCACCGGTACGTGCACACACACTCTTGCACACACACACTCACAGTGAGCAATGCCAATGTTAATCCGACCGAATGCATGGCCCATTAGCTGTTTTCTGGGGTAGCAGTAAAAATTCTGTGCAAGATTCACGGCTATGTGGTTTCAGAGAGCGTCCTGACGTAAAGGTAGAGCAGCTCAGAGTTAACTGAAGTTCAAAATGAGCTATTAAAACTACCCTGAGTTGATTTCTTCTATAAGAAACTTCTGCACCAAAACTGTAAAAATTAGGTATAAGGCCAAAGGAAAGAGAGTGTGTTAATAAATGAGTTTGAAATACTGAACGACAAATACAATATACCAAACATTTGATGAGGCAAAAGCAAAACTCTATTTTTCTAAAACGTTAATTTGGTAAAAAAGGTAAAATTCCAAAATGAATAACTAAATGCCAGAAAAATAGAAATAAGATGTTGAAAAATGCCATCTAAAAGTTAACCAACTCAGCAAAAAAGATTCTACTGACATACCAAAAAGAAGAAAAAAAATACTTAAGACAAAACAGAAGTTAGCAATGTAGCAAGAAAATTGTAAAATATTAGCCATAAGGTCAACAGACCAAAAGACAATAACTTATTTGAAGATACTGTTGATAATTTGATTCAAATTTAAAGTTCTGCCAGTAAAAATGAGCAGAACTCTTTAATGTTACATAAAATACTGTTTTCAGTTTTACCAACATAATCAACAACTTAAAAAAAGTGAAATATTTTTTTTATTAATTTAAAATAAGCTTAACCTGTTTAAAGCAGATAAAATGTATAAAAAATGAAGAAAAAAAAAAAAAGAAAAAAAGAAGCCCAGTAGCTAACAGTTAGACCAAAACTGTGAATTAAAAATGAATGGCATTTAAAGGTGAAAATGAATTAATAAAGACGAATTTCTGCAGGAAAAAGAAGTTTGATGTGATTAAACATCAGTGCTGCGCTGTATCCAATTAACACCTTCACACCTCTGTGAGGATGTTTCCTATTTCTGTCCTGATTCTTTTGCTGTACGTACTGTCTATTTATGCTCACTGCCTCTTCTTCCATCTGCGTTTCTTCTCCTTGAAGCCTGCTTTTTATGTATATTATTTATTTTTCTCTTGTTGAAAAAAGGAGACAGAATCTTGTCTGTGAAGTGAAAAAATAAGTGCCATGCACGCTCCAAAGGTGGCGCTGCATTACCCAAATCGATCCTGACAAGTGTCTGATTCATTCTCGGCCCATGTTTTGACGCTTTGTTCCAGGAGTCACATATGTGGCAGTGAAAAAAGAAATGTAAATGAAAAGAAAAAATAATATATATTTATGTATATATTTATATATGTGTATTGTGCCACTTTATTCCATCCCCCACTTTGTTTTTTGTCTTTATCTGTTCTTTCCTCTGATGTACAATGCAGACAATCCCATATATAAAGAGAGCGCTGTCCTTATCTTATTTGAGCAGTTGCTTTAGGTATTTCTGCAAACTCTGCAGGGCTTGAATTATAAATCACTAGGAAACAAGATGGCAATCAGCACATATTGTTGCAAAGAAGACTAATGAAACCACCCACCCTGGTAAATGACCTGCAGATCTGCTCTGATACTGACTCCCCCACAGTCGCTCTGATGTGATACCCTTCCTCGTCCCCCCAGTCCTCACTGATACTCCTTTTTAAAAGCTGGCCAAAGCCAGATAAGGCCACCTAGGCCAAACAATAGAGCTCTTTGTCTGTTGGATCCAGGGGTGAGCAAGGGTGGGGGGTTTCTAAAGGGGGACTTGATGTGATCATATAAAAACACATAGGGTTCTATTGGTTCTTTGAGTTCTTTAAGTGGTTTTCCAGAACAAATCAACAAAATCAGGTGATATGTCAAAGACTTGAAAGACTGTTAAACTGTAAACGGTCATACTGTAATCATCTTATGGTCATCTTCATTAACTATTTAATGTAGATCTGCACTGCAGACAGACCAGTAAACAACAGCCAGTTCTGGCTTGAAGCAGAGATGAGCATCATGCCACAGAGGATGATGGAACCTCTTTACATCCCTTCAAAGGACAGGAACGGAGTCTGCTCTCTAGTGACTTCAGAGGTTTCACCAAGTTCCTGCCAAAGAGGCTCAACAGCAACCCCAGGGTTTAGACACAATACTACACTTGAGAACTGTGATGCTTAAAATATAAAATCAAGAAACCATCAATTACTACTGATGTAAACAGGATTATTTCCTGACTCAGAGGCCAGAATGTGACCCTAACCCTACACTGGAGCTGTGCCTTCAGGAAGTTATTTTGTGCCCAGGAAACAGTGTGTCCTGCCTGTGCTACAGCCCCTGACAGAGGAGAACCCGTGACATAAAACCCTGTGCGATGAACAGCCCGAGGCTACGCTCCTCCTGCAGTCAGAGTCTGCACACAGAGGAGCACCAGAATAATTCCTGTCCCTCCTGTCCCGCGATTGGTCAGACGAGCTGCAGGGACCGTGAGACATGTTGGCCTATATAGCCATAATGAGCCAGAGACAGTCATTTAAATGGTGACGTAATGTGATGAGACACATATCTGAGGCGACAGGAAATACAGTTTCACACTGATGTAAGGCTACAAGGAAAAGACAGCTGATGAGTACTTGTGGTTAATCTTTGATCAGAGCTGATGACGACCAAAGGGCTTGAGGTTCAGTTGCCCCAAAGGCAAATTCAAGGGCAATTCAATAATGAGCCCACACCAAGTCTAATAATTATCTCATTTTGTCTCCAGCTTCAAAATAACATGTAAAAGGACACGACAGGAACGCAACAACTCACACAAAACACCAAAAAAAAAAAACAGAAAGAAAAAGATTCCCCTTGAAATGTTAAAGAATTCACCTTTGAATTTTCAATTCAAGACACTGTTCTAAAATTAACATGAGTAACAAGGCTAACATTTAGCTAAAGTAAGCCAATAAATTTCAAGACAAAAGCCAAACACTCGCTTCACTGAGCTATCAGACTTTGGAACCATTGCAACTATGCAAAAGAAAACCTAAAACATAAATCAGCTCAGCTAGCAAAATTATCAGTAAATTATCTAAAAGTGTGTAAAGACTAATAGTTAGCCAAACTTGAAGGCAGGTTGGAAATAAACGTGGTCCAAATAAAAAAAAACAAACAAAAAAAACAGGTGTTGGCCATTAGCTTCCCTTAGCTTGTAAATGTAGGTAGACTACCTCAGGTTACAAATTTTACAAAATGGGCTGTTGCTGTTACTGATCTTAAAAATAAAAACTACAGCTCATTGAACACAGCACAAGACTAGAAGAGAACGGTTAAACTGTTTCCTTCAATAAGTCAAAGTAGGGAAATGTCAGGGGCCCCAACCCTGTAAGAGGGGCCTAAAAGAACCACATATAACTGTCCTGAGCCCACTTAGCTGTAGGAGCCCTGTGGGCCATCTGAAAACTAACTAAGTTTAAAGCTAACAGTGTTGCAGGAGTATTGTTAGCATGCAGCTATGATTTTCTAGAAATGTCTTCTACCTACACAGCCTGAGAGTGGCAAAACATAGTGTTGCAGAATTAATCTTCAATAAAGTTCCTAAAAAAGAAGGTGTGCTGTTGTTCAAAAATGTAGAACCTGTACAAACACGGGAGATCCAAATCCCATTAAAAATAAATGTGATTTAAACTCAGCCCTGCACTAGGTTGCTGTGCTTTAGGGACGATGTGATGATGTGGCAGAGAGCTCCGGCACGTTGTGTAGAACAATTCTGCATAATGGGGCGACTCAGGTTGGGCATGTTGACACCCCTGTCTGTGCTCCTCATTGATGCAGCCCGCGCTTCATTAGTCCGATTTCTTCCAGCCCGACTGCCAGAAGTGCAGGGTCAGCCTTATTTTAGCAACCAATTTTCCCGACTCCTTCAGGGATTCAAGGCCGATGCTTTTTCACTGAGGAGCAGGTTTTAATGTGACAGGAACCAAAACTGAGATTGAACCGAGTGAGAATAAATGTTTGCTGCACAGGGTTTCCAGTGTTCCCTCAGCGAGAGAAATGATCAGACTTGGATTTTCAGTTAAGCATAACAGTTTTTTTCCTGCAAATTTGACATACCATGAGGTCACAGGGGTTAAGTTGCTTAGAAACAGTAATTAGGTATTGATTAGTGATTACTTCTCCAAGAAAGTAATCTAATTACTTTACTAATTACTTATTTTCAAACATAATTACTTTAATAATTTACTTAGTTACATTTTAAAAAACATTCTATTCTTTCTGCATGTTCTATCATATAATCAAAACTTGATTTATTAGTTTTAATCTTTAAAATCTATGTACATTGTATCGAAAATTTTATTCAACAGTAATGTTCTTTCAACCCGTTACTGCCCATCAGTGCATACCATGGGGTAACAGAGTCAAGTTTAATCATTATATCCTTTGCTACTTGATTTGTTAAGAGTGGAAGAAAATACTTTTAAATGATCTAAAGTTGACAGGTGCGAGGATTGCATCCATACATTTTTCATTCATATTAATACTTTAACTTAGGGAAGATGACACTAGCTCAAAACAAGGTGAAACACAGATAATAGAGTCAAAGACGAGGCTCAGAAAGAGTTGAATGATTCCACCTGGCATGTGCACAATTTGATAAAAGTGACAAGTTGTACAAATGGAAAGCAGAGAGAGGATTAATAATTCAGAGAATCCTTCCTGAGACAGAAAAAAATTCAGAAAAATCTGATCCCTCAGTGTCGGCTTACTTGCTTTTCCTTTCTTCACAGATTTGGTGAAATCTGGGCCACTGAGTTTTGTATGTTTAGAATCTGTGTGTGTAGTTTTGGAAATACAATACTGCCGGCAATGAAAAACCATCCACATACACAGGATGTGTACCAGTGATACCATAATCAATTTAGTGACACTATCAATGAGCAAGTACTTCTCATGTAATACTCAGTGTTAAAATGTCTTTTGGATGTTTTAACACTGTCCTGTTTCAAATAGGTATTTTGGGTGAAAAACATTGAATTAATATTTAGTCTAAAAAATGCTAATCACAGAGAGAACAAAATAATAAAAATAATATAAAAATAATTAAACATGAGATTTTGGCAAAAGGCCAAATATTTCCACAAGAGTTGAATAATTAAACATGAGATTTTGGCAAAATACTTTTTGTTGAGTCAAAAAAAAGTTGTAAAAAAATAAGCTTTAAATGACAACTGCAGAAATTGTGACCACAGAAATCTTTCAAAGACACAATAAGGACACAAATGACAGTCAAATCACTAGTCAAAACTGAACCAGAGAGTGGGCACTAATGTAAAATCCTGACCTCATAATCATAACCTAACCATGATTATTTCCTATATTTTTAATAAAGATCTATCTATCCATCCATCCATCCATCCATCCATCTATTTTTATTCTGACAATTAAATATTTTCCAGGAATATGTCATCCAGCTGAGTTAAGTGAGATTTTAAATGACTATGAAATTGATAAAAAAAGATATTCCCCGATGGCAGTCATTTCTGTGTAAAGTCATCTCTAAGTTCCACCTCAAGCCTTTTACTCAACAGTGTCACTGCCTACATCCTCCAGCAGGGGCCCTGCTGTACATTACATTCACTTTAATGTACCACTTCATCACATCTCATCACTCTAATTACCAGAATTGTTTATAATCACATTGTAAATTGCCCATTAATCACCTCTGCAACATCCGGCACCTCTGCAGCAGCAGCACCATCTCTACCACCAGCACCGTTTCCACCGCCATCACCGCCACGGCAGCAGCTGCTTTCTGCTGTGCTGGCCTCCCGTAAGTACTTGCTCTAATCAAGTGAAAGATGGTTACATGTTTTTTTGTTTTTTTTTGTTTTTTTTGCGGTGCAGTTCCTCCTTGCTGACTGAGAACGCATCTTTAGGGCTTAGGCTGACAGAAGGATTCAGGCATTGGCAGCAGCACAATTTCAAATTAGCTCCTCCCACTGTTCTCTCCAGAGAGGGAAATAATACTTAGAGACTTGAAACATACCCCAACCCCCCCCCCCCCCCCCCCCCTTTTTTTTTTACAATAATGTGCTGTTTAGTGAAGCGTCACCGAGCCCAGATTGACACCATTTTTTACGCGGCCCCACCATTAGTGTCACTCAGCCCCCATTGTGGCACATTAAAATAAACTAATGATCTTTCTTCGCCAAAATGTCTGTGTGGTGGTGTATTAGTGCAGGGGGAGGAGGTGAAAGACTGCTGCATCTGTACTTACTGCACTTTTGCACCAACAAGTGACGAGTAAAATTGGAAAATTCAATACAGTTGTATTAGTGTGTGTCTCTGTGTGTGCATGTGTGAATGATGATGGAAAAAATATTTCTGGAAGATAAAATTGTCAATAATACATTTTAGCTTTGCTAATGCATTTAAAAGTTAGGTAACTCAGGAAATAGTTAAGAATTTAAAAGTTAGTTTAAAAATATTGTCAAAGCAAGTCAACATCAATTAAAAATGTAAAAAAAAGGCATCAAAGCACAACTAAACGTAAATAACCTACACAATTTTTCAAATTAAAGAAAAATAGTTTACAAACATGACAGGACATGACTGAGAATTGGCCTATTATACACAATTTAATTTGACAAACAATGCATGATTTGTTAAGGGATATCTTAATGTTAGCATATAAATGTTTAAAAGCAAGCAACCAATAAAAAATGTTTTAACTAGCAACCAGAACTGCTAAAATTTACCAAAACTTGAGTTTAACCCTGCTGTTAGCAACCCAGTTTTAAGGTAAAAACGATTTAACTATTAGGTAGACAAACAGGGCAAGTTAGTTAGGTAGGTAACAAAAGACTAAATTGAAGACAAAATGCTTAAAAATGTTACCCTTAAATGATTATTTCAGACAAAGCTAAAAGCTTACCAAAATACAGAAGTTTAACAGAAGGTATGCAAAAGTTAACTATAGCTAGCCTAATGTTGCCAACAGATGAATAAAGTTCAACCTGAATAATAGCTGAACGTTTGCTGAAATATTTTTCAGAAATGTTTATATTAATTAGCTGAAAAAAAATACAAAACTGAAAAAGATATGAGGAAAAAATAGAACACAGCAATAAAGTAGGTCTGCAATCATATCATGAAACTTATAAATATAGCAAAAATGGCTCAAACAAAACCAGTGCACTGTATCCCTGAAGCACAGGACTTCCTATTCTCCAACCCTTTGTTTCCCATGTTACTTAATTTAGGCTACATGGCGCTGCCCACGCTACGGATCAGTGTTGGTCGAGCCACGGATGAGGCTTAGTTCCAGCCCGGGGGCCATCCTTGCTGCTCTGGTGGCCCCCACTCAAGTCCCACTTCTGCACGTACGCCCGTCTGCCCCAACCCTCACTGGACACTGATCTGGAAGCAGCGAAGAGGAAAGTGAGACATGGTTTCCTTTTTACAAGGTCAGACTTAGACAGGACTGACACCTGCTGCAGGCTGTGTCCAACTTGACATCCTGACTCTATCGGCTCTGTTGTGTTCACTGTCACTTTGATTTCTCTCACATCTTAGCAGAGGAAACTGTGAGGGAGAAAAAAGACCTGAGAAAGTGAGTATTGATTGGTATCAATTTTTCCCTTGCGCTGATTGACTTCAGGTCATTATGAGCTCAGAGGTCGATAGAGAAGAAGAACCAGGAATCTGACAGGACTGACCATGCAAACGGACAGTGCAGTACACAGAGGTAACTGCACACAATAACATGACTGTGGACTATTTCTTAACATCTTTTACCAAGTCTCTAAGTACCAGAACCAGGGGCACTTCAGGGCAGAAGGGTGAATACTACTAGATGCCAACAATATTTTAGGAGTGAGTCACATCCTGGACAATTCACAAGTCTATGACGTCGATGACAGGGAGGGGGGTTCCAGGGGAAAACCCACATAGAAACAAATGGAGATGTACCTGCTGTAAAGCAAGCATAGTAACCATTTTACCACTGTCTGCAAAGAAACAAGAGGACACACACTGTATTATATATGGGAAGTGGTGTCCAGCGTGTGATTTGGCCCCCTCTAGGGTGTGCATTGCCATTACAGGGTGAATGTGTGATTTTGGATGGACTACAAAATATTTCTTTCTCTCAATTTCTCTGATAGAAACCCTGCTGCAGAAATGTTAAGACTTACATCATGATGTGGAATAATGGAATAAAACCATTTTTACTTTACTCTCTAATTATCTTTGACCTGTTATTGTATTATACGCAACAGTAGCTGTATAAAAGTTGGGAATGTACTCGAATTTGCTTAAAAAAACCCCCAAAACAACTGTTTTAAAGACAAACCTAAGATCACTCATGATCTTAGTACTGCTTGGCAGTTTTGTATTGATTATTCACAATTCCTATTAGCACTAGTACAGTAGTTAGTTTGTGTTTACTAATGATCAGGTTTAATGAGATTCCAGGCATGAAGGGATCCTATTTTTTTCTTTTCTTTTTCAAAGGAAATTTCCAAGGCTTTATGTGAGGTAGAGTAGCAGGGCCCAGAGTGCCCTCCATTGAACGACTGTCACTGGTGTCTCAGTGTACTGTAATTTATACTATATGTGGCAGGATGAAAGGTCACCCTGCTACATACATTTTTTGACCAAGGAAAGGACTCTTTTAATGAGAAACAAGCTTGAGCCAGTGTTACTTGCCGGGGCCTTGTGTGTTATGAATAGCTCGGTCGCCTATACATTACAGCTAGAAATTCAACATGTCTGCCAGGGGTACTTGGGGAAATCACATTCCTTGGTGTGCGTGGGAGTGTTGCTTTTTATTACCTGCCTCAGAGCTTCAAATCCAATTCCATCTCCTCACTTCTCCCTGGGCCTGCCTGTGACAGGGCAGGGAGAGCGGGGGAAAGAGAGAACACTGGATGGGGACGGCCTCGTGGACCGAACGGCTATAGCCTGCAGGTGACTTTAAATTAACACGCCTTCATTAAGAGCGTTCATCACGTGGCGTTCCATAGGGAATCACCTGGATTGCCTATAAGTGAGGAGGAGGCCAAGGGAAAAATGGCACAAATGCTGCTGAATACATGCATCTCAGTGCTGGCTGAAATAATCCATGTCCTCAGTATATTATTATTCCAGAAGATGTCATAAGTCCTTGTTTCTCTGCGGGTTTCCAGCTCAAGTTGGCGATGGAATCAGGCAGATCTTCCAACCATGGGGTGAGGAGGGAGACTGCACCTCATGGTGATAATTCCATGCTGGAACAGGGAAAGGCAGCCAGGCATAAATTCAGTTGAGCTACTTTTGTTTTGTATTTTCCTTTTTTCACACAGCACAGCTGCATCTTTTATGAGGTGGAGAATGCATAACTAGTCATCCAACGCAGAAGACAGGCCAGGCTTTCTACCATGACAGCAATGGGTGCTTCGTTTACATTCAGGGGGGACTTAGACAATATTCCCCTGGCTAACTTATCCTGCTCAAACAGCGGCCACACTTGGCCGACGGTGCTGTGATTTTTCTGCAGCTTGGAAGCTCTGGGGCTACCAGCAGCTTTAGCAAAAAAAGGAGGGACAAGGCAAGAAATCTGGGCTGCTGAGCCCACACTCACTCTCTCTCCCACACACACCCACACACACACACAAACACACACACAGCTGGGGCCAGATCCCTGAGTTGAATTGTGGAAAAGGCTTATTATTCTGAAAGGGGAAGTGCAGTCGCACTGAGGGATGCAAGGGATGAACAAGGGCTCAAGAAAAAGTGTCCATCAGAACGGCTGTGGTGCGTTTAGACACATCACCGCTGGGACAAATGGGGATCAGGGGTTGGAGCAGAATCCATACGAGTGCAAGGAGTCAGGAGCACCCTGTTTTGCAGAGCAGCAGACATTGGTTTCTTACTGAAATTCCATTGTTTGTTTTTTTTTGTTTGTTTGTTTTTCCTATGATGCTTGGATATGTGTCAGAAGGTGATGCTATTGTGGCCCAAGCACCTCTGACTACACAATAACCGTGCTGCGTGAATAAAGTGAAGATGTTGAAGTTACATGACAGAGACTTAAAACAAACAACTTCGATGAAGCCTGAAGGTGCTGTGGTGACTAGAGGACGTATGTGTGCAAGAAACAAAACACATTTAAAGGTAGCACTCTTCTAGGTTTCTAAACAATATTTAAATAATTGTCTTTCTTTAAGCTAATTTTAATAGAGATGCTTCTACTGTACTTAACTGTGTCATCTACATAAAGGTTTGTATTTGATTGTATTTAAATTATAGTTATAGAACTTGTTCAGGAACAAGTTCAGGAAAGAAGAAGAATTAATGCGACTCAATGCAAATATAGGCCATGGTAACTGCAGACTGACCTGAGATGTAACGTGAAAGCACTCCCCAACCTCTCCCTTTGTCCCCGTCCTACATCTACAGGACTTACATGTGCTTGTAATAGAAAATGCAGAAATATATATTAGTTTTGTTTTGTTATTTTGGTTGTGTTTACGACCGTGTTGGGTCAAAAGAATGATGCTAACACCCGTTTTTCACTTCTGCAAGTGCTAGTAAGAAAGAGAAAAGAGACAAAAATCTCATTGATCACGCAACCACAGGACAATATGAGCTTCAAATTAAACCATGATGGAATTGGATTTATCCTCTTTAATTCTGACTAAGAGTCCGGTCTTTAGTGCAGGAGAATACATCACAATCCCAGCAAGCGACACTTAGAAATGACATCTCACCAATCTACATTTGAGGCCTTCCTTCAAAAGGAAAAAAAATTATGAGGAAATTATAAGGCAAGTGAGTTTCAGTCCCACATGGGGAATTAAAACTTATTATCTGTGACAACCTGTCAGCCTGTGAGAAGTCAAACATGAGCACAGAAGCGCTGTGAGCCGCATGAGGGAGTAGGAAAAAAAAGGAAAGGGGAGAGGGAAAAGACATGGGGGCAGTTAAATACAGCAGGATTGTGCAGAAATAAAGCAGCTCCTGGTGAAGTTGAACAGTAAGTGTTGTGGACCGACTGTGATACTGACAAGCTTGATCTCCACGTACAGTGCAGTCCTACAGTGGTTTCAGATCTCAGCTCTGTGTCTTTGTATCTGGAGTGAAGTCTTGCAACGACAGAAGCAATAATCCCGCGGGGAGAGGAACTCTGTCATGAGTTACGATTATTCAACCCTTCTCTGGCTCTCGCTATTAAAAAGCCAAGCAAATGATGAAGAAGGAGGAAAACAAATCATACATCAAGCCACTATTAACCAAGTTGAAGCGTGGTCCTTCTCCCTCACTCTAACCAGTTCAGGGAGAATCACAATAGTCTCCCGAGTCTGCAGTCAGATGCAATTAGCAGGACTGATGGCGAATTAGACTAAATTATCATGCTATCTGATTTAATGGGATTGGAGTGGCGAGGGGTTTGCTCATCCCCTTGCTCTCGCACTTCCCCAATAGTGATGTCATCAGCGTGAATACTAAAGGGGGGTGAATCAGACATTTTATTTTAATGCCCCCCAGAGGAAATCCGCTCCGATCCAGTCCACCCACCCTTAAAAGTTCTCCTGGGAAAACATACAGGGAGATGCACAAGAGCTAAGGCAGGAGCTCAGAGAAAAATGTTTGGAAAACTGAATTTCACTCCCATTTTTAGACATTTCTCTCCATCTTTTCTTTGATTTAGTTTATTTATTTTTTATTTTTTTCAAAAAAAGCAGCCATGCTTCTTCTTACTGCGGCCTCTACTGAATATGTTAACTGCATTACAAGCAGCTAACAGCAAACGACTATCTTCCAATTTCCTGTTGAATATTACAGAGCCAGGGATTTTAGAGGGAGGTTTAGGGTTTTCCTCGTTCCTCGGCTTTTGTGTCATCCTGCTGACATCTGCTACATTTGCATTGCAGCTGGAGATCCTGGGATTAAGCGCTTACAAGAGTATTGCCATATCTCATTTAACAACATAATCATCTTAGAAGGAAAGCGATGTTTCATCCCTGATGCCTTACAAAGCTTTGGCGTGCAGTTTCCACTTATGCTCTCTGTGTTTCTGCCTCCCCTCTGTGTCTCTGCTTGTCTTTATCTCTGCTTCTCTATTTTTTCCTTCTCTGCGCTGACACAGTTTTACTACCATGCCTTGTAAACTTGTAGGTTTTGGGGCTTTTGCAGTTGTTTGCTATGTGTTGTAGAGCAGTGTTGATACAACGGACAACTCATTGTTCCCCCCATCAGGACTTAAAAATCTAGACCCTGAACATTTCATCAAGGTCTAAGTGGAAGACCAAAAGAGAAAGGATTTAGAGAAAGAAAGAGGGTATAATGAGAACAAACACTCCAAGTATGCCTCCATTCAAATGCTGCCTATTGTGGCCAAACCAAAGGACGAAAAAATACTCTTCAACTGAAGGACAATGTATTTGGGATTCAATTTAGCTCGTATTGATCATGTGCAGGCTGCAACTTCAACAGACTCTTGAAGTAAGACCTTTAAAACTCCCTCAGTCTTCACCTTTTATTTTGTGAGCTGCATCTTCACTACAGACCATAATGGGCTCAGGCTGCTCACAGACTGGTCCACAAAATTAGTTCAAATTAAACCACAATTTAATGCAAAAATATGCACCTAATTACCATCTTCAATTGTGTTCTAAACAGTTCAACTATTGCCACAATAATCACCAAAAACATTACCTTTTAAATAAAAAAGCTGCAAATATCTCTCTTTATGCTGATGACACAGTAAAGGAAAGCCAATAACACACTGCAAAACCAATGTACCTGCAATGTCAGAACTCAGACAAAGGTCGGTATCCATCATAAGGGTTATAAAAAGAATTTTGATTAAATAAATATGTGATCATTTGTTTGGTCAAGACAATGGTGAGGTGGCTTTTTGTACAGTGGATATTAAAGATTATCCCATAAAGGACATTAAAGCCACTTTAATATTCTCATCTAGAAAACATGCAAAACCCACCCACACATATTGAATATCTACCCCATCCAAAACACATCGATATTTGATCATTTTGAACATGTAAATCCATGTTATTGATGACGGGTGTCAGGGTAACATCAGTCAATGAGTAGAAGCCACTATGTTGATGGATAAGGCCAACAAATGTACTGTGAACACTCACTGAACTGCAACATGATAAACAACCTGCAGACGCACTAAAATGGTATGAACCTCAGCTTGAAATGCTGAAACAATAACAACAACACAATATTTGTTATGCTCACATCAATGTTGGAAGCTAAAATTTTTAATTATTACTAAATTCCTTTTTCTGCAGTGTGTTTTTCCCCGTTTTAGTCGAACATCTGCGCACGATGAAGCTGTTCCACACAACAGTGCCCACGGTTTTGCTAACCATATGTCCTGCCCAACTGTTGCTTTGCGTGAAGAAAATGAAAAAAAGAAACTGCAGGCAGAAGTAATGAGACGTGCAGTTTTTAAGAATTAATGTGAAATAAAACCACAAAAAAATAGAACCAAAGCTATACTGATAACAGCGAGCGCTCGTTTAATCAGAATATTTTCATTGTGATATGTTTCCATGAAAGATTTAAGGAAAAAAAAATGTATGAAAGAGGAAAAGCAAACTACAAATGCTTAGCTAGAGACACACACATGTACGCATGTATTTTCAAGATAATACATAGAGTATACCTACTGTATATATATTAAGTTTAATAGGGCCAAGCATGCAAACTGAGGCTGCTTGCTCAGGGAAATCAGTGCCCCTAGGCAAAATCCCATCCCCACTACCACCGCTGTTGCTGTTTACAGGGAGATATTGGAAAGAAAGAAAAAAGTCAGATGCTTGTGTGTAAGCAGAGTGGGAGGAAAAGGTGGGCTGGCAGCATGGAAAAAACAACAACAATGAGGCAGCTAATACTCCAAATGAGTCTCCATTAAATGGAAAAAAACCTTGTACATGCCTGGTAATGAGTTTACTTTTGGCCTGCGCTTTCTCTGCAGTGCGTGAAACCAGCGGCAGAAAAGAAAATCTATCAGCCCACTTGGTAATTCAGGTTAGAATCAAGTCACTTAGGTGTGTCAATTAAAGAAGTGCCAAGAATAGATCTGAGTCAAAGGCCTTCAACAAAGGGAAATATGAAGGGATTGAAATGTTTATGTTCATATTTATTTTTTTGATGTAGTGTTTTTTGTGTGGAAATTGCTTGAAAGTGCAATAAGTGAAATAAGATCAAAATAAACTATCTTTAGAAACCAATAAATATATGCTCATCTGATTAAGAAATAAAAAAGCAATTTTTTTGATATGTCAAAATTTGGACTGTTTTTTTATTTGTTTTTTCTCTCAGGTTAAATAATAATAATAATAATAATAATAATAATAATGGTGTCCCTTTTTCTACCCACAATGAGGACATTTTTCACTGTGAGTGTTTCAGTGTGTCTTTGCAACCCACTCAGGCAGGAGGAGGCACCATCAGGGACATGTGATTCCTCTGTGAATCAGACACAGGACTCTGTGCTCTCTGCTTGAAATACAGACATGCTAACCACTTCACTACAGAACACACAATGTTTATAACACAATGGGTTATGTTTAATCAAATTAATTACAGTGTAGCTTTTGTATAATCTTGATTAATTAACATTCCAAAATATGACTCCAAGTGTTTTATTTAAAAAGATCTCCCTCGCTGTGTACAAATATCTGCATGTGAATGGGCCACGTATTAGAGCAAGAATAAGTGGTAAACAGAGGAATTATTGGAACATCATTGCATGCCATTCAGCCCATGCATTAAAGCTTGAGTTCCCTTTCAGTTTTTAGAATGAACTAAATCTAACAGTAATTGAAAATACTTGCAAATGAACAATTAATGGGCTTGGTATTTACAGGATTTTTTTTTTTTTGGAGCAAATAAAAAAATGAAAACTGATTCCATTTGTCTGATACACAGATACTGAAAAAGAAAAAGCCACAGCAGACTCTGAGAAGCTGGGAAAAGGTCACACCCTCAGGTAAACACACCAGGTCATCAGGACTAGTATAAAAGGAGCATAATCCAAATGTTTGGTAGTATCTAAATTTATTTCAAGCTCAGTCCCTGAGTACAACAGACCAGCCCTTGACTAATACGGTCAGAGGTTCAAGCTTTGTTAATTTAAGCCTTATTTATGGGTCCACTGTATTGACCTGCTGTTTTTATAAAGCTTATGAACTCTTTTAACTGTATATTTCCCTTTTCCTTCTCTTTGTTCCTTTGAGATCCATCACTTCATATTCTTGAAAACCCAAGCACCTGTTCCATTCAACCAACTCAATTTACTCCACCATATGCTTCAACTTCCCAGAGGCTCAGGTACATATCATTTCTACCAGAAATCACTATTCATTTTTTTTTTTTTTTTTTTGCATTGCCTTCACAAGTAATTGGAGGCATTCATCATGGTTAAACCGTTCAAACAAGACAACCAAGATCATGTGATGAGCGTTGTAGAGCAAATTCATGGAATAAAAACTTAAGAAAATGCCCATTTGTTTTCTTTCTAATTCATAGTGGTATAGTCAGAATAAACCACTGTCATTGTCACACAAGTCACTGATGCCAGTTCACTTGGTGGCACAAAGTAACTGGAGCTGCTAATCGCAACTTTGGATGACCTATTATTTTTTTTTTTTTTCAAAAATATGAGGCTTCATGATAAGGAGCAGGGATGTAAGACAGAGCAATTAAATCAGTGATTGCATTAAAACCTGTTTGTGGAGAAACGTTGTGTTCTTAAATTTTGACTTATTGAACTTTCCTCTGTACGACAGCATTATGTTCTAAACTTTTCTGTAGTAAAGCACGTTAAATATTTGTTCATGGTTATCTGATGGCACTTTCAGTGGCTGACAGATCTGGACTGCAGGCAGGCCAGTCTAGCCATGAAAAAAATTGCTTCATAGTTTTTGATAACATAAGTTAGAACATAGACCAAATAGTACAATTAGCACGACTAGCCAGACATCCAGGCTTTGATTAAGCCAAGTTAAGCTTTGATGTTGGTACTGTAATAGCTACAAAAGCTAAAAGAAACTGTTCCATTTCAGCTAGAAGTTACCCAAAAATGTAATTATCTAAACAGGTAGAATTAACCGAAAAGGGATGGAAGAAACATTCCAATTTCTACACAGATAAAAAAATCAAATAGTGGCGCATGGGCCACATGCAGCCCAGACAAAAGTTCTTTCAACACAATGCAATATGAATATAACATTCTCTGTAAGCTAGCAACCAAGATTTACAGTGGATCACATATGTGTGTCTGAGGGTGTTAGCAGTTTATTATGCAGCAAACTGATGTGCCCTCTGTGCAATATGTTAGAGTACAATGTGTGCTAATGTTTTGGTCTAAATTTTATTTGACGTGACTTTCTTAATTTGGAAGATCTTGTCAAACAAAAATTATAATCCAATAGCCAGAGTATTTTGAGTTTTTTTTAAAGAGCCCAAGTCACTCACATTGGATGTTTTTGCCATAAACATGAAGATACAGTCATATACGCAGCTTTTGGGCTCATGATGAACCCGTGTTACCTATATGTAAATATTTCAGGAACTGCAAATAAATGAATGTGGACATGGCAAGGTCCATGTAGAGAGGACAGTATTTGGCCTTTGGTGAATTCATCTTTTTTTTCATTCAGAGAGACCAACATGACTGTTCTTTCACTTATTGCTTTGTGGCTTCTCAGGTGGTTTCCTCATTTCCTGCCGCTGTAACTGTTAAAAAAAAAAAAAAAACAATCTAAAGAAAAGCCACAGTGATTAGTGATAAGTCAGTTCTGCCTAAATTATGTACTGTGTGCCTGAACGGCTCCTGTGTCCCAGTCACAGTCTCAGTGGAACAATTTACTTTTTGAAGATGTTGCTCAAATGGATTTGCATAAAAAAACAAAGTGCTTCAGAAATCAACAAATGGCTTTTTGGCTGATTATTTGGAGGCAGAATGAATGAATTTGTCGGCAGTCACTTTTGGAGATAAGTGTTGTCAAGTAGACAACACGTGGAAATGCACAAAGGAAAAGTGTTGCTAATTTGATTTTTGTTTAACAGAAATGAGCACAGCTTTTAATACATTATGACCCTTGTCACATCCAGGCTTTTGTACAAATTATAAACAGTTGCTAAAATTAAAAAAGGCAACTTTCCATTTTTTGCACTCTTTGATTATTGCTTCCTGGATTTAAATGGCAGAAAATTGAGTTTGACATACTCTCCACACTGCAAACACAGGTCTGGCCTAGAAATGGGCAACACTAATTTTCAGTTTGTTCCTGAATAAACAAGAACATTTGGGCCTTTGGATACTACCATGCAGTAGGAGTGAAATTAAGCTTCCTTCTTTACCTCTGTGCCACCGGGGGCCATGTTGGTCTGCCATTATCAATATGGGTTAAAAGGAATTATAGAGTTGATTTGAATAAAAGATGTATACCTTAGAAGACTAATAGAACTGAGGCTCAAATTAAAAATGTATATATACTGATACAGATAAGGGCAACAAACTGGTGCCACAATTGGTGAGTTGCAGCCTGTGGTCTAGGTAGCCAATATGGGCCATAAAATACATATTTGTTTTTTGTTTTTTTAACTCCTTGCCTATTTGACAATATGGTCATGAATTGGCCACATGGGTAACATACAGTCTTAGGGTTGATGTGGATATAATGTGTATGGCCCATAGGACAATAGCCCAAAAAGACTAATGGACATGAGGCCCACAGAGAATGTAGAAACCGGCCATCCGTTCCAGTTTGTAACCCATTTCACATAACATACAGTCTTAGTCCGTTCCAGTTTGTAACCCATTTCACATGGCAACAAAACAAAACAAACATATAGTTTCTAATCTACGGCCACTCAAACTTGGCTTTGGAGACTTAACACTACAGGCACTGAATGAATACATTGCACACATGCACACACACACACACACACATGTATATACATATATATGCCTTCACATACTGTATGTGTGTTTGTCTACACAAGCACATTGTTTTTTTCCTCTTTGTGGAGACAATCAGGGCAGTGAGGACCTGTGAGAGCAAAAAAAAAAAAGAAAAAGAAAAAAATGAATCGCTTACTTGTGCAACTACAGAGAAGAAAACAGCTGTGACAGCATCAGCACATTCTCCTACCGTGGTGCTATCTCATATCATGCACCCATCTGATGATTCTGATATTGTGGATTTCTTTATGAAATAAACATGGCATGAAAAAAAAAGCAGAGTTGAGTAGAGTGGTGCCCAGTTTCCATCAGCAGCAGCCGGCATGCAGATTTGATCACATTCATGCAGCAAAAGCAAAAAAAAAAAAAAAAAAAAAAAAGAAAAGAAAGAGAGGGAAAGGAGAAAAAAAGGACTACAATGACACAGAGAAGTCATATGGGAAACAGGATGTGACACAGTACCATTCATCTCACTGTCTTTTTGCTGCAGAGCAAAAAAATCTCAAAGCCTGGAAAGTTCACAGCCAGGAGTCCTGATCACAGATCTATGCAGGGCATTAGTGTCATAGTGTCCTGTTTCTATTTTTCTATTAGCTTTTTTTTTAAATCTTCTTCTCCACTCTTTTAAGACCACTCAATGTTCTGCACATTTACTGATTTGGGCTCATCTAATCTCTCAGTAGCTCGTAATGACAAAGTGGGAAGGCAAGAATAAAAAGTAGGACTCTCTCCTTCTACAGTATTACTACCCAGATTCTTAATTCACTACTTAGTGAAAATACTTTTGGCAGTAATTACAGCTCAGAGTGGTCTTGAATTAGCTTCCAAAAGCTCTGCCCAGCTGGGTTTAGGCCATTATTCAAGTCTTCCTCAGGAGTGGAGTCTCCTCTCTGGGTCTCCCCTCACTTGATTTTTCATGGATTAAGTCGCATATAAACAGACAACATTCTATGTTCACTTCAGGTCACTAAAATATCAACTTTTGCCTCAGCCTCTTATTCTGTGTTCTCCAAAATGGGTTTCATTTTCAATCCTTGCTTATTTCCATACTATAAACTCCAAAGGTCCAACAAGTTATTTTAACTTCACTGCCAGGTTACTGGTTGTTTGTCCTGTCAATTCAGTCAGCCCTGGGCGTTATGTGATATTGAGTGTAGTTTGTGGCCTAAATCACTTAGGAAAGCAAATCTAAAATCAAAAATATAGTGCAGACGACGTCGATGGGGTTCAATACTTCCTGAAGCCACAGATGTTTGTACATACAACAGATAGGGAGTGAACAGAACAGGTGTCACATCAGTGACATCAACACATCAGGGTTTGTCTTGCCCCTTCACAGTGATGGTTAATTTTATTTGGTATTTTGAAACCTCATTATAATAATCTTTGGGGTCTCTTGTGAACACTCACTCACTGTACTGGCCTCACATCTAGTGTATTTCTCCCTCCTGCTAACGAAACCAAAACTCTGTTACTGACATCTTTCAGGATCAAGACTTTTCACCTGAGGTTAGATCCCAACACACTCTTTAGGTCATCACCCAGCCCAATATCTGTAGACTCCCATTAGGACGTAACTCACTGTTAACAGGCTATAAACTTATTTAAAAAAATTACCAAACTTCATCACAGAATAGCAAACTTCCTGTTGATTGACAGCAAACCCTGTCTTAACTTTCAACTTGGGTATGCCTGCCATGACCTGTTGGATATGATTTTTTAGGGTCATTGTCACAACATTCTCACATCTCCATGATTAGTTGATTTATAAAGTGGGGATTAAAGTTCAGAATATCTGAGTATGACACAAATTAACTATTGTTTGTGTTGTCTGCTGAGTTTTCAAATTGATGCAGTGTATCACTGTGGTTACTGTATAAGTTGGAACTTTGGCTCTTAATTCCATTCCATTCCATTTACTTATTTCCTCTGCACTTGTGGATTGGTGATTAATGTGATTACTTTTGCCACATCTGGTGGGCAGTGGGCTGGACCATGAGTCACATCCTGTAAATCTCTCTTTTCCTGAGGGCACAAACCAAACTGGAAATGCATAACCAGTAAGCATAAATCTGCAGCAGCACCTGTCCAAGTGGCAGCGGCCGCTGCGAGCCCTCCGAGCGCCTGTCTCAAATAAAACGTGATCAATCAATCAGTCTGATTCTGTCGGCCTCATCATTTTATGTAAAGCCCTCAGTATAATAATGTTGTCAGTGGATTTGGCATGAGGTGTTTTCACGCTGCCACTGTCAGTTCATTTAGATGCTCCTGCGGAGCTCTGGCAGCTATCATTGCTCATAACCACCATGTCAGTCAAAGGCGACGGCAGAGAAGCAGCATTGTGCCCTTCGGAGATGCTACGTGAAAATGAGAAGCAGAAGAAGATCTGCGGTGAGAGCGGGTGTGTTAAATTGTTGTTTCCTTGAATACCAGATGTGTGATTCTGCCAGGGCGAAACGGTAATGGAGGCAAACTACTTTTGACACTGCTGTCAGTCAGTTTGCTTTCATTGTAAAGCCAGGGCAGAAGCTGTTTGGAACAGTTAGTGACTGCTCGTCCCCTGGATCCTTCACTTGAGGGATCAGGCACAGGCTCAAATGTCAACTTCTGTTAATCCTCCTGGGGGAAAAAATCAGAAGACAGTCCAAACTGACTGGTTCTGAGCATCTCATTGGGTTGGATTGGGTTGGGACCATGAGCTAAGCACCAGTCTAAATGTTCTCAATTGGAATGGAAGGACAAGGCACCAAAAATCATTTCCAGAAAATGTCCTTCCTGTCACGTCTATAAGATGAACCAAGAGACTTTGACATCCATACTGCCTAAAGGACATTTGTAAAGGGAATGAATATGAAAAGCTTGTCATGTGAATGTGAAGAAACAGGTGCTGTGATAAAAAAAAGATACCTAAAGAAAAATAAATGGTTCCTTTTGGCTCAATATGTTTAAGTTTGTGGTAAGATTATTGTTAAATGCAATAAAAATAAAATAAAACTGACAACAATTATAATCATCAAATTTTAGTTACTTCATAATGCTACTTTCACGTTGGCTTTAAAAAATTAAGTAAAAAGTAAATAAAAAAAAAACAATGAGGATCATGGCAGGTGATAATGATGATTTCTTTGTATATATATATATATATATATATAAAATCATTTTACACCTCCAGAGAAATAAAATTGTATCATTTCTGAAAAAGAAAAATAGCTGACCTTTGACAAACCTTATATGAATAAAATATTTTAATGCTAATGTTATGCTGTTGTAAATATGTCAAAGCCTGAATAAACATGGATTTTTTTCAGGATTGATTGCGCTGTATAGAGCATTGTATTCTTACAAAGAATCAACTGTTTGCTGTCACATTTCGAGCAGAAAGTGTATTTTCATTTATATATAGGATTTCCACTGGGTTGGCAGCAGCCGGAGTGACAGGCAGCGTCGGTTCTCGGCTCATCCTGCATTCATGAGATGTATTTATTAGGAAATGGGACACAGGAAGACATGTGCAGCCAGTAAAGTCCCAGTCTCAGGAAGTGTTCGTCACCACGGCGACATCCACCAAAAGCTGAGTCCTGACAAGCTAGTTATGGCTAAAGCACAGTCTCCACCAAAAGCTGAGTCGAAGCCCACTGACTTTTTTTCAACTCTTAAGTAAACCGAAGCCCACTGACTTTTTTTCAACTCTGATGTATCTCATGTCCATTTCTTTTTCACCTGATGTTTATCCATGGAAATGTGGTTCAATATAGCCGACATCAAACACAAAACCTGCCTGACACATGCCTTCAGTTTTTCCTTTAATCCTTTTTGAGATCAAAAAGCAGATTTACAGTATGTTATGTGTGTGATTAAAAAGGGAAACAATCTGTTCACCGTTGATTTGTTTGTTGTCGTCTAGAGAAAACAGAGCAGGGGGTGAAGATGGAATTCAACCAACATTACACCACACTTCCCACCTCCACCACCATCACCTCCTCCTCCTTTTGTTTTCCCTCCTATGTCTTTCACATTCAAAAACAGTGAAAATTGTCTTGACATCAATATTACAAACTATTTATGTATACAAAAGCAACCGGAGGGGAAAAAAAAAGTTCTACTTCCTCATCCATTTCTATTTTTTTATTTCTTAAAGCTTCCCTTGTCTTAGCTAAATTTAAGCCATTCTCTCAGCTTATGTTCAATTACTGTTTCTATATTTCTAGTTAACTTTTGTTTGAACTCTGCTACATTTTAGCGGTAGTCTACACTTGCATTTAGAAATGAATTTAGTCATCAAAGTTTTCACTATTTTAAATGTATTTTGGCACTTTAGGTAATTTCTGTAATACTCTAATTTATTTTATACTCTACATAACCATACCACAAAAATGGGACCTAATGCTCTTCTTATTCCCTGACCATGAGTGGACATAAAAGTTTCAGTTTGGATTCTTTTCCTTGTGCATGATCATTTATGTCTCCCCCGTTTCCCTCTCTGCGCTTCACACCCCAATTAGTCTGATACGGCGTTTGTGCAACTCCCCCCTCCCCGGGTAGCGGCGGTGGCTCGGAATGCCCAAGGTGTGTTATTATCTTGTATTAGCACACCACCTGCCTCGCCATAATGATTAGCTAATTGGCTTGGTGCATGTTGTGAAATAATGAAGAAAGGAGACATTTTCCCTCTGATTACCAAAGCCCGTCAAGGCGACCAGAACAAGGCCACGAAATGCACACAGAGTGAAACTGCTGCCGTGTGCTTTCACGGCAGCAGCAGTGGGAAGGATAAAGATTTGCTCATAGTTTTTTCCATCCAGGAATGTTAAGCAGCATTGGCTCGTAGTATCACTATGAAGCTTTGTTCCCACCATATTACAAATGGATCTAAACCTAATTCTAATGTGATTAATGAAATACAGAAAGAGCATGTGATTATAATAAATATCAACGGCCTGCATCTAAAGAAAAAGATGTGTCCAACCTCTGGACTTGCGCCAGGAATTTATATTAGATTTTTTGCATTACTAAAACTCCATTAATAGAATATTTGGATAGTTTCCAAGGCATTTATTTTATATGGTGATTATTTTCCTTTTGCTGCGTGCTATTAACAACCAGCTGTGAGATGCTGAACTTTAGTATTTGCGAGGTCAACAGTTAGCTTAATGCTAGTTTATATTAGCTGCTATTAAATCAATTTATAATCTGTCATGTATTCAACTTTCCCAAAGAGAACTCCAAAGGGACTCATAAAGTTAAAAAAAAATCTAATCTAATCTAATCTATACTGCTAAAATTATTTAGTGCAACATTTGCAACAAAATTGGCATATTGGTTATGGATAAGTTAAAAAAAAAAACAATAGACAAGACAAAAAATAAAATGTTGTCGATCATGCCCTACTGTATCCTGTTAATATTGTCTAGGATTAACAGTGGTAACATTCTATTTAAAATGTAGAGTATTATTTAAGTGTTAATTTGTTTTTTTTTTTAAATAAAAAAAGTCTTGACTTAGTTATTTATCATTGTTGATATAGACCAAACAGTCCTTTGTATTCCAGATTAAAGCACACAGAATCATTCCCTAACACTGCAGCTCTTTGAGCTCTATGGAGCGTTTTAGTGTTTCCCGGGTCATTGTTCTTGATTTTATGGCCTGCGGCTTTTACTTGTTTGGTTTTTTAGCGCTGATTAAACTGCAGCAGAAGAGAGCGACAGAGAGAAAAAGAGAGAAAGAGAGAAAGAAACAGAGAGAGCGAAACCTACAGTGAAGTTGAGAAGGAAAAACATTTCTGGCAGCAGGTGGTTGAGAGGCAGAGTTAGAAACCACCTTGTGAACACACTGATACAGGGTACGTCCCTGAGGTGCTGGTTGAGTCCAAAACAGAGAGTAAAGAGTGAATATTGGATTTCCATTGGCCAAGAGCGATAACTAACTTTGAGGAAATGTGAATGTGTCTCCTGTATATGCAAATAAGAAGCTGAAAAGGAATAAATGTAGACTTAAACATCATGATAGTGATGTCTGAATGTAGGAGCAGTGGTTCCCAAAGGGGTGAACGGTCCCCCTGTGTAGGCCCAGAGGTATCACAGGGAAATAAACTGAACTGATTTGATTTTCTCGAAGATATGGCATGGATAAGGAGGCACGGTTAACATGGGTACATGGGTAACATGGGTACATGGGTAACATGGGTATGGTGGGTAACATGGGTACATGGGTAAGGGGGCAGGGGTGTTAAAACCATATAACCATCCCTAAAACCATAGTTCTACCCTAAAACAGGGGGCACTGCAAAAACATTTTGTAAGTAGTAAGAAAGTATTTCTTCTGGTATCTTCTACTGCTATTGAGGCAACCAAAATAAAGTTGTTGTTGTTTTTTTTTTTTAATATATAAAAAGGTAAAATATAGCCAATTCGCCTGTTTTACTAACTGGCGTCTCGCCACTGAGTCTAGATTGTGTATAATTTAACATAGTTTTGTATTTGTGTTTTTGCTTTACACAAATCAACATGTTTACCTCATTTATTTATTTCTAATTTACCACAACAACCTAGAAACTTTAAATACTCATGTTATGTCACAGCTGCTTATTGTTTATTTCCAAAATTAAAATGTGGTCACTTCGTGCAGTGAACAAGTTCATTCTACTACTGTCAGTGTGTTCACAGCACAGCAGGAAGCAGCCAGATACCTGAAATAGTGAAATAGTCACTTTATTCTACATTGCACTCTCACAGTTAAGGTCTGGGGAAGCAGAGAGGAGCGAACTCTGACAGATTACCCTGCTACTATTTCAGCAATTTCTACAGAGTAGAGACAAGTTCTGTCCCACTCTGTGACTGATGCCAGTAAAGAAGTGCAATTCAAAGAACTTGGTGCCATGATGTACTAAAATATATGATCTCACCCACCTGAGAAGTAAGTACCATACTTTCTGTAACACTTTTGTTCATCCTTTGGCTGGGTTTGTGACTTATACTCAGGTGCGACTTATATATTAAAATATATAATTTCACGTTTGTTATTTTCACACTGACAGTGGGTAGAGGGCGCTCTAGGTCTGTTTATCAGTATCTGTTACTCCTGTACCACTAAAAATGTTGTTGTTTGTTATTTTCACACTGAGAGCCGCTAGAGGGCACTGCTGGGCTTACACTTCGGAGCGACTTATAGATGTTGTTTACTTCATTATCCATATTTTAGCTGGTGCGACTTATAGTCTGAAAAATACGGTACTATAGCATACACATTGATGTACTTGAGAGGTCATTACAGGTGATTATGTCACCATTTTATATTTTCTAAATATTATATTCTGTTACTGTATGATATAATAGAAGAGATAATTAGGCAAAGTTTAGTTTACATGTTGTACTGCGATCCGTTTCCTTTTTCTTGCACAAAATCACTACTCTGGGCTAAATACAATGTGTTACCACATTGTGACCTAATGTCATGGCCCACATTGTTCCACTTACACATAATCCTTTCCCCTAATTTTTATAACTGGATTCGGGTCACACTGAGACAACTGCTGTGGTGAACCCCTGATGAAGGCACAAGCCAAAATAGATTCATTATAATATAATATAATATAATGTGGTGGCGGTTTGGCCCAGAGGCAATGTCTCTGTCATTGGTGTGGAACCCCAGGGTTCACCTCCTGGGCAAGTTCGAATCCCGGTTAGGGCGGTTGGTACCTTCCAGTGGACTCACCACCCGCAGGAAGGTTTGGTACGGTGCAATGTGATTTGGGTGGCGACTGCTGCCCCCGCGACCCGGTAACGGATAAGCGGATGAAAATGGATGGATGGATGGATAATATAATGTGGCTTGGTCCATCATTTGCTCAGTCCCAGGTCCACCTCAGCAACACTATAAAGGGGCTGGGTTGGTGTGGTTGTCACTGGGGCAAATTCTGAGAGGATGATGTCTAATTGTAGAGGTTGCTTGAGGGAGTCCCCAAGCAGAGGAGATAACAGGAGAGCTCAACTGGGGTCCTATCAATGAGTAATGACCCTAGTCTACACACACACACACACGCATACACTTAACAGGTTTCCCAGGACAGACAGTGACATCATGTCAAGGTAACCAAATGGATATTTGAGTGTCGGCTGGGCAGTGAGGTTACTGGTACCAATTTAAAGTTACACTGGGACGTGGGAGGAGGAGCAGGGAGAGACGAGGGGGGTTGGGGGATGACGTTTAATTTGTCCATTAGCACAGTTTGAAGATGGGCTCCTGGGCTTTTGGAAGTTGGCTACACCAGAGAGAGTAAGATTGCAAGTGATCTGTTGCACGCTAAGTGGTGGGACATAATTATTTCCTGGAAGCTTTTTAATTGTAGTTTTTTTTTATTATGTATTATTTTGATTTTGGCACAGAGTCAAAACCAACTGTAACAAAACTCTGCCGAAGATAAGAGAAAGAAATAATACATTTATAATGAAATAGCAACCAAAATAAACACAACTTTGATTTGGGTAAAGTCCGTGAGAACTTGTTTAGTATTAAGCACAAATGTGATTGTATAAAGTCAACCCCTACTGAAGACAGTTGGGTCTCTTGTTCTAGTAGTTCTGAGAAACCATTTTGGTTTGGTACTAATCCCAGTTTTTCTGGTGCTGTTACTCTTAACGTCCAGGCTAAGAAAACTCCATGCTTTAGTAATGTGTGATAAATCAACATTTACATTTGATGGAAATCATGCGAAACTGATCTGCTGTTCCATATCTTAGTGCCCCAATGCAGGTTTGTTTTCTTTTTTTTTTTTTTTTTTTGCCTTTAAAATATTTAATGCAATTACTGTTAAAAGTCCCGGGTGCAGAAACCTCCATAAAGGATTTTAAATCTCACACAGAAATGCAATTGGAAACCACAACACAGCTCAGATCAGCGATTAATAATTCATCCTTTAACAGCCCAGATAACTTACTACAGCAGAGTAAAGTAGGTGGGGAGTGGATGAGTACTTTGATGGGGGTCGGGGCGGTAAGGGTGGGGAGTAGGATGGGGGGGGCAACAGGGCTGCAGTTGGCACTTTTCCTGCTAACCCACTTTTCCTGCGTGCAGCATTGCGTTTCACCTTGAAGCGAGCGGAAGAAGGCGCTATTCAAACAGGAATAAAGCTGGCTGACAGTGGCTCTTCCAAACCCCTAACATCCCAATTTCTCCCCCTGCAGCACATACATCCACCTTCAAAACCCAAACATCTTTCCTCGGTGCCAGAGAATTAATAAATAAAGAAATAAATTCATGACAAGTACAAGGAGGAGAAGAGGAAAAAGAAGAAGAAGAATAAATACAGGAGCTGCATCCTCCGGAGGATAACAAGAATAATGCCTTCATTTGCTGCAGGGCCTCCACTCTGCACCAAGTATAGACACGTCTTTTATGGCTGTAGTATTTCTGATTGGCATCCTAGGACAGCCATTTGAATTATTTAATAGAGCACCCATTCCCCTTCATGGAGGCAGAAAAAAGAAATATGTGTTTGTATGTTTGTGTTATTGCCTTTGCTCTTTATTATCTTTATTTTGGCATCTCCTCTCTCTCTCATACACATACCTGAACTCTCTCTCGATCTGGTGTCCCAATTTATTGTTGTTGTTTATTGTTTATTATTTTCTCTCTTTCACAATGCTGATCACGTGACACAAGGTGAAAGATGCAGCTAAGCTAATGCAAATGCATGCTAACGTGTTCCAGTGTGATTACAAGTGGAATAAATCAAAAGACCAAGCACGCATCATGTATCACATCTACACCCAGAGGTGGAGAGAATCAATCCATCGTAGATCACAAAGTAGAACACAGAGGATATTGAAGAAGTCTTGGGCCTTGGGCTTTTATAGCAAAATAAATAAATAAATAAATAAATAACTGATCCATTTCTTGTCAGAAAATAAGACAGAGAAAAGAAAGTGCTGTGTAGCGATCTCTCCCCAGAGCATGGTGGGGGAGTGGGCAGGTGATACAGGATCTCCTCCTCTGACTGCCATCAAAATTCTTCAACATATCTGCTTACAACTTTCTCTTCCTGCCTGTCTCTCCCTGGCAAACCCATGGCAGAAACTCAATGTTTTGGGGCATTTGGACATGGATGGAAGAACCAGCTGAAGTTGAAACAACGCGTCGGGATGGAATAGTGAGTTGATTTCAGTGACAATGCCGTGATTGTTGGTGCCAAACAGGATGGTTCTGATATTTCAACAAGTGCAGATGTTTCTGGGTTTACAGATATTGGCAACATGATACCATGGTACCTTGAATGATTCCAAAGATAAAACAGCAATTCTCAATTAAGTGTGACGACTAACCTTTACTTCCTTTCTGTGAAGAACCATGAAAAAACAAAACAAACAAACAAACAAAAAAAAACAACTACACACATATAAGAAAGAGCATAAAGACAAGAACCATAAACCATACTTAGAAAGACCCGGAATCAAACTAACAAACTGATGATCACTAACAACTTTGTTTGCACCTCTGGTCTGGTGCCAATGACATGGAGGGCAAGGAGAGATAATTTTAACAGACGGCATTTTAAATTCAATTTTAAAAAAAGAAATACATGTTCAATCCTGATATTGGGGACCTAGAGAAGAATTAACCCAGGTGACTAGCAGATCACAAATATAAATTCAGAACTGTGGAGACCAAAGCAGTAAAGATCTCAAATCAAGAGTCCCTTTTAGAATGAACTGAGCACAGCCACAGGATTTCCTTCAGTCTTAGGATATAAAATCCAATAAGGTTACAAGAACACAGAGGATCCCAAAATCCTGTATTTCTCCAAACACAGAAACTAGAACCCTTGAAGAAAAATAGTAATAGTAAAAGTAAATCCAAATAGTAAATCCAAACATACTTTATA
>NC_024307.1:24918648-24940925 GCF_000523025.1 Cynoglossus semilaevis | reverse complement strand
ATATAATAAAGTGCCTAAAAATTGGATGCAAAATCTATAATAGTTTAAAGCTGCTCGCGGAACACAACCTGACAAGGGCAGCAAATGCATAAACCTGTCATGTCAATAGGAAGTAAAATATCTCAGGTCTATTTCCATTATCTTGTAGGATCTATCCCATTTAGAATTAAGGTAGCTGTGAAGGCACATAGGAGCGAGATGTACCTAATAAAGCGGCCAGAGAGTGTATATTAAAGACTCTGTAAAGCTTGAAATAAAATTAGATAAACCCCAGCAAGTCAGCAAATCACATCCATGCCTGATAAATGGGATGCATTATGACCCAGCAAGACGACTTGCTAATGTCCTGGTGCCTAACAGCCCACTTGGGAGACAGCCTGAATAATACAACCCGGTGTTACTGTATCTGGCAGCCTGTTAAGATATGAACATCAGAAAGCTGGACGGAACTCGTTTGACCAGACCCCCCCACGTCACCCATGCCAAAGCCATCTCTTCACCGTCTCCCCCACATCCTGTCTTTATCACAACTGATCACCTCAAGCCTCTTTGACCTTGGCAGGACAGATAAAAGCTCAGACAGATAAGCAAGAAGAGATGTGTGGTAGGGAGGGGAGAGGAGGTGGAAGGGAGGGTGAGTAAAGGGGAAGAGGAGTAGTTGCAGTTTGCGATGATGCATTTTTCCTTAACTCTGCCTGTGTGAGAAGCCCAATTTACATTGCCAAGAAAATCCTCTGGGAAGCAGTATGATAGATGAATAAGACTGCTCTGCTAAGGGGAGGAGATGAAGTCTGGGATGACCCGCTTTTGCAAATTTGGCCCGGGGGAGAAGAGGAAGGAAGATGGGGAACTTAAGATTTTGCAGAGAGCATATCACTTTAAAAACTCAGGGCTAAATTTATCATTGTGTCTTATTTAGAGTATGAATTAAAATGCATAGATGGGAGTCCTCCATATATTGTATGTTAATTATATATGTTGAAACATTCGCCTACTGACCTGTAATCATTTGACAATTGCAGATATTATTTAAACATCAAACTAAAACAAATATTTCTCCTATTTGCTGATGACACTGCCATAAAGCAAAAGGAACCCTACTTAAATGTTGTCCCAATTCCCAATTTTGCCTATTTAGGTCCCTAAATGAAAATGAATTCATTTTGATTCATTTCAAAAAGATAGCTCAGTCCTCACATTTGCACTCCTCCCCTGAGAGTGAAGATTACATGACCACCTGATGTGAAGGATTCATCACATCAGTAATGGTGATAAATGCACCTTCATGTTCTATATCCTGCCAAATTTGCAGTGCCATGATTCCTGGGTCCAATATTTTGAATTTCTTAATGTCTCTAGTTCAGTTGGATTGTGTTTGATGTATATATTAAGTGAAAAACAAAAACCCCAAACCCAACAACCTTTGAAAGTTTGGCCAGAACTTCTCAGAACTTCACCACTTCAAAGACTATAAAGAGGGGACAAAAACCAGGTAAAACATGTTTAGTGCATTGAGTGACAAGACAAAAAAAAAAAAAAAAAAAAAATTAAAATGTGAAAAAAAAGAAAAACTAAAACTTTCCTAAATTTCTTTCATTAATAAATGATTTGTACAAGTGAAAAGGTTAGCCATTTTAAAGTGGCCAAAATCAATCTTTTACTTGCTGTCCCCACTGGCAGCATTGTTCTAAAAGGAGCTGACACTGCATGTTTCTGTCTACTCCTTAAAACAACACAGTCAGCCTGATGTAAAACACTGTATATGTGTCAGTCTCCCCTGTAAGCCAGCTATAAATAATCATTTCAAGACATTAAAAAGTGTGTTACTTAAGCCTAGTGGCAAGATATAAAGTGCTCAAATATAGTAGTGAGTGATATTTCATTAAGGTTTTAAACACTCACTCTCAAATCTCAGTATTCAGAAAAACAACATATCCAGTACTTGCATTTAAATCTGAGGAAAACAAAATGATTTTTGTGTGTACTGTTGACTGTGATATTAAAAAAAAAAGACTTCATGATACTTTTTTTCTCACTGTTCTCTTTTAGACAGGACTGACATTGGGCTCAAAACCAGTATTGATTTTTGTCCTACCCAGATGCAGCGTCAGGTCAGAGGAGGCTTGTTATTGTGACTTATAACAGGCAAAACTAAGAGGCATATGTGTCATAAAGCATCAGAATCCCTGATTATGACCATGGATTTGTTAGTGAGCTGCACAAGGACATTTTGTTTCAGTGGATGACAATAATAACCAAACTGTGTGTAGCTCCATGTCCCCTCCTGGACACTGGTTAATGTGAAGTGACCCTTAATTGTGTTGTTCTGTTTAGGCGGCACGGCATGAGGTCAGGATGGGCAGCCTGAAGGAGGGCTTTTGGTGTTTATTCACACAGCCAATCTAAACTGATTGATTAGAAAATATCCTGCCTGGGATGAAGGTAAGCCCTGATGATGCAGAGGGTTTGGTGGGATTATTTTTTTATTAAAGTTTGTAGGCCTTAGAAATTTGCATAATATCAACAAAGTAACCTAACAAATCTCGGGTTTACGGTCATATCTTTTGATCAGCGTTGTTCTATGTTCAAATACTTTGCATACACATAAACATTGGTTAGAGATGTCACAGAGATACAGGCATTGATAAAAACACTACAAAGCATTTTGCCAAATTTTAAAAAATGTGAAATTAGTTAAAGAAATCCATATTAAAATGTTTTCATGCAACAAGATGAAAACAATATAGTCAACTGAAGTAATAGTCACCCATAGAAATACTTTCCAGGCACTTCAGCTAATTTCCATCTGCTGCTAGTTATCTGGTTTGTAGACAATGGGTTAGCCAGTCATTTGCTAACTGAGCACCAAATAAACCTGCCAATTTGTAGGATATCAGCATATATGAATGTGTTAATTATTTTGTATCTAAGCTTATGAGTACCATTAATTGCATGCTAACGACTTTGAGCTTTCAGCTAACTACACTCGAAACTACCCATCGATTAGTCAGCGTTGATTTAAACTCACCACATTAGAAGTCGAACCTCATGGATGATGTTCTTCGAACCCCAGATTTACAGTAGTCTTGGTTGTTGTTGCTCTGACCCCAGTTTTCACAACGAATGAGCCACTGCATCATTCTGAGGACTGTTCTTCTTACTTGGCAACTGCAAAAAGAATGATAGAAAAGGTCCTCAAACTCATTATGATTCCTTAGAGCCCTAATATGTAGCTTTGAATCAGGCTGCGGTGCAAGTACAGCTCAACACTTCACTGCAGATTGAATAACCAGATGTGTGACAACAAAGTTCAAGTGTCAGGGTTTGCCTTATGTACAACCACAGAAACAGGTGATCAGGTTTTGCCCTGTGTTGTTCCTAAAACTTGAATTAGCTGTAAACTTTACTACTGTGCTGACGCCGTGTTGCCCTTTGGCTACGCCACCTCCATTTCATCCAGCCATGACAGCTGTTTCCTCACTCGGATTGGGCAGCTCTCTGAGAGGTTCCTGACCTTTTAGATGGAGCCTATGTGGCCCGACTTAGTTGGCTGGTTTACATTCTGTCAAACATGAGGCTGTGAGGCACGAAGAAAATGGTAACTTTTTTCCTCATAAAATGTCAAACAGTGGAAGCAGGTCATCACTTGCACTGCACTGGGTGAGATATTGTTTTGAGGAATCCTGACAGAGGTCGACTTACATCTCACGGTTGACTGCAAGGATGCTGATTTGCATCAACAGTTCTTGTTTAAATAAACAACGTTGAATGTATTAATATCACATCTTCTGGAGAAGTCAAAGCTCAGAGTGCATTTTGTTGCCACTGAAGTAAAGCGTGTCTTTAAAAATATGCTAACGACAAGCCGAGGGAAGGAAATGTGGCTGAGGACAGACCAGTGCTGGCTTAAGGTCCAATTAGAAACTTAATCACTATTTTATTACAACCGTGTTTGTAATTCATGGTGCGGACTTCAGGCTCAGCAGTTGCATTTTATGACTTTTGATTTGCAGAGATAGGAGTCCTGCCACTGACTGCTGGCTAATATCTGTGGCAGACAATTTAAAAAAGTGGTGAGGCAGCAGCTGCTACACAAACTGTTGTCAACTGCTGTCTCACCGGCTTCTGCTGACAAAGAATGTTTATATTTACCTCCATGTACAAAGGCACACATGCATACGTCAAGGCTAATTTAAAAGATTGACCTACCTTTGTACTATATCTACCTGCCTGTGGTCTATTAGGCCACCTATTCACCATCTACACAATAGTATCTCCTTATTTACTATAAGGAAATACTAAAATGCCAAATATGTATTTTCTCTACTTATTTACCTATTTACCATTGAGTTTGTTCATCTTTTCTCACTTAATGTATGTGACGCAAATATTGTGAAAATTACTGCATAATGTAAATATTCTGTTTTCGAGTGACTCATTTTCACACATTTGCCTCTAGCACTTGCTGTGTGTCAGAGCAAATGCGATGGGGGCAATTTGGAGACACCACCCCCCTTCCTGTGATTCATGTACTAGGATCCCTAGTGCCATGTTTGTACATGTGCAATATGTCTGTTTGTTATCATCAAGCTCCAATATGACAACTGTCAACCAGCAACTCCCACCTACATCAATACAACAGTAAATCCCAACTAGTAGCTAGAGGAACACTGTTGACCAGATTCGAGCACAGGGGATGGCTTTTTAAATCCCCGAGAATCCTTGTTACATATCCCGTTGGCTGGCCTCCAAAAAATGTTAGGGTATGAAAAACACTCATTAACATAATTAGTCTATTTGGTGCTAAGTATCCCTCTACCTGCAGAGCTGGAGTCTGGCCTCTATCTTCTGCCACCAAGATCAGTGTTGATCCCTCTCCTGCCTCTTTTAATGCCAACATTAATAACTCCACATTGTGTCATCTCCTCAGCTCCTGTCCAGCAGGAGGTGCTGGGTACGGCCTGTGCCCGTTGTTATGACAATTAATCTGTCCCTGAGCCACAGTGCTGAGGGAGGGTTCCTGGCTGAATCTGTGGGTTGCTGTCTGATGAGACACGAGGTGATAATTGCCTCGGTGTTGCGGAGGAGAAAAGGCCAATGATGGTCAAGGGCATCTCCCGTGGCAAAAATGGACCATCCTCCATCGCATGGCTTGCGAAAATACAGCAGAGGAGTGCAAACAAAGTGTTTGGCTTCTCTTGTTTGATATGTGGGTGGTTAATGTGGGCTATGTGTTTTTGGTCCGTGTCTGTGTGTTTGAGTGTGTGGCCGCATTCCTATGTCTACATGCACAGACAGCTTTGCTTGTTTGTGTCTCTATTTGCCTTGGCCGTGTTATCTTGTCTGCAGGATAAGCTAAATATGTTTTCCTGCAAACACTATTTCAGCTTTTCTTATTGCAGATGTGCATCTGTTGACTCAGGGCTGTTTGCTGGGCATCGCTTGTCTGGTGCATAAACACCTTGGCAGACATTTTCTTTTCTTTCTTTCTGGTGACTACTAAAATCTAAAAATCAAAAAAACAAAAAAACATTTCACCTGGTTTACTTAGAAAAAGTATTTCATCCAGCACAAATATTTTTAAAACATGTTTTTGGCTATCAATAATAGATAGATTTATAGATTGAGTGATAGAACAATAGACAGAAATACTATATACATTTCTAAATGGGAAACAGCATACCAGCAACAGGGTACATCTAGGACAAAAGCAAAAACAGCAGCAAAGTGACTCAACGTTTATAACACTAAATATTTTTTATAAAAAAGGATCATGTAAAATTATATTAAATATAATCTAGTGGTAGATAATTGTATCATCTAATATAATATAGATATATTTTTAAAACAACAACACACAAGGTTGGAAATACCAGTTGTGTTCTTGCACTGCAGAAATAATTGGTGATGGTCCAATCTCCAGTCTCCGTGTATTTTTTTTTTTTTTTTCATAAAAACCAATTGCAGCAACCACTCAGGTAAACTTATAAAATAACACTAGTGCAAGTTGTCACCTGACCAACTAGGAAGATGAACAACTGACTAACCATCTAGTCAACCAACCAGCCACAGTAGATTACTGAAAAAAAATAATTCACCTGTGCATTCCACTGACCAGCAAGCCAATCACCCTGTGATCTAATCAAGTAATTAACTAGATAAATAGTTAACATTGATTAGCAGGACACCTAACCATCAAACGTCCTCCTCTGTTGTTGTCCAACATCTAGAAATTGTCTTATTAGCCTTGTGGTGACAAACTGATCAAGAAATGTACTATTTAACAAACTATTAGCTTTAACACTGCCACCTAAGCAATGTAGCCACTACAGTTGACAAGCAACCACAAATACAGCATAGAATTTATTACCTGCCCAACAAACTTACTCCAAAAATAATTACATCAAGGGCAACTGGATGCAGTAGGTTTCTTGAAGTCCTCTCATCCACGAGGCTTCTTCAGTACCTCCTCTTGGATGAGAGGTGAAACGTCTTCAAAAAGCCAACTCTGGCCAGTTGCTATTGATGTAACTCTTTTGGATAAGATGGCCTGGATGACTGAGAACCTACACAGACAAACAAACTTACTTGTCAACCATGCAACCAAGGTGGAACCCTCACATTAATGTATTTGTCCATCAACCTGTTCAGCCCACTAACCATCAACTTAACTTGCGAACCAACCCAGCGACAGCCGACTGTCATGGGGTAGAAAAACTACAAACATACAGTGCAGAAGAATAAAATCCTTACTGAAACAGAATAGCAAGCATTTCAAACTAAAAGATCCACTTCCATCACCACTGACAGGTTTTGACACATTTTATTTCAAATTGAAGACAGATACAAACACTGTCTGCCTGTGTGAGTGAAAGAATGATGCATTTCCACTGTAAAGAGGGGAAGTTATTTTCCCAGCCTGGTTTGGTTGTTGTTTTACGGCCCTCAAGACTCCCCTTTATCATCTGCATGGATAACCCCAAAGACCCTTTATTTCTTGAATCATAGTGTAAAATTATCTTTTACTATGCCTGCTTGAATGCCTTTTGGGAGGTGCTCTGTGTATGTGTGTGTGTGTGTGTGTGTGAGAGAGAGAGAGAGAGAACTGGTTGGGTAATGCAAATCTAAAGGCTTGTTTATAGTCTCTGTGGATTCTATTTTATGTCAGAGCAACTGCACACAAGCAACTGTGAGGACGTATCCACTGACATTTATTCATTTAGTCCTTGAGACAAAGGTTTTACAGTGGTTTCCCTAAAAACCTCACACACCCAGCTGGCAACTTACTTCACTTTACTCCATTGACTTGTAATTACAGTGAGTTGACGGCCACTCTGTGGTGGAAGTGTTAAAATATTCATCAATGCAGCTCATTCCAGTTTATGAATAGGGCAAATACAGACTCCATGTCGGATATTATAGTTGCATGAATGTAATCTATAACTTTTTATTATGGGAAGTTGAAGATGTAGAAGACTGCAACAGCGTGAGGTCGCTGTATGAAACCAGCTACGCCACACTGCTGGAACCACAACACTCAGCTTTCAGCTTTAGCTTAAACAAACAAGCTATTAATTTGAGTTAAGTGTTAATTAGTGAGCTTTAAAAACACACCGGCCAGCAGTTTTTATTAGATTTCGATCCAAAGCCAGACTCCGGCTGTGGCCTGCTCTTTATGACAGCTACTGTTGCATTGATCTCCGCATCTAACACACAGCAAGGAAGGCAATCTTTTTTAGATTTTTAAGCACCCTGTTGTTACACGGACCCACATTATGACTGCACTGGCATCAGCAACAAAAAGCTAATGAAGTTCACCGTTGTGGGCTGGTAAATAAAGAATCTGTTAACCTAAGACATTCAGAAAAATCCCTTTAGGCATTCAGGTACCTTAAGTTTGAAGTCAGGGTCCTTGATATCAGGTGACTTTTTTTTTAATGTTTTTGGAGCAACATACTGGAAAACATTTTGGCAATGATTGTCACGCTGACTCAGCTTTGGTGACAGGCTTTATTTAAACACAGCAGAGGTGAGAAAACCCAACTCTAGCCAACTTATTTTTTTGCCTCTGACATGACTTAAAATAACTGGTAGCTAAGTCTATTTAGGACATTCAGACCTGGGAGACAGCTTCTACCAAAACTCAAAAAAAGAACTCACAAAATCTAACTGCTGGAATTAAGAGTTTTGTAAGAATTCTAAACATATTTTTTTATGTAAATTTCTGACTAAACACAACCCAGAAAAACCTGACTGATACCAAAAAGACATACTTAAGATTACGAGTCACTGTGTAAGCAGCCACCTGAGCCGGAAAACCACTGAAGCACTATATTGTCATTTTTACAACCAACCATCAAACTAAACAAACCACCCATTGTCTGACCATCTACCAACTAACATATTTTACTAACAAAACTAACCAACCATCTACTCAACTGAAAACCCAATAAGAGAGCACAGTTTGATTCTAATTGCCCCATATCTCATTTGGCAACCGATTATTCAATCAACAATCAACTATCTGGCAACCACTCTTACCTAACTGACTGACAGCTCACTCCTATCATAGTACCAAGACAATATAGCTTAAAATACCTTAAAACATGAATGAACAAACAGAAAGACACCAAATATTAGCAACATACAGATAGGCAAGCTTACAGTAAGCACAAAATAAAATCTAGAAGTATCACCAAATAAATAGTAGACCTGAGTAATGACTATCTATCAGGTAACAACATATTTAGACCATTGAAACACATTTGTAAATTGTAGTTTAATTATTCAAACATTGACACAAACAGCATTGTTCAGGTAAAACAAATTGCCTCCAGTTGTGAAACATGGTGATTAGATAATTAATGACAAAATACATTGTTCAAACCTGCTCAAACCTGTAGTTTACCTGTCTGAATAAATTAGCATCTCCATTGCTGATGCGAGCAACTGGCGATTAACAACATTTCCAGTTTCTTTAGTGTGATTGCCAGTAGGGCTGAAGGTTCTCTGACGTTCAACCCTACTATCACACATGCAGATAGTAGGGCATGATATATACAGTATATATATATATATATATATACTGTATATATCATGCCCTACTATCTGCATGTGTGATAGTAGGGTTGAACGTCAGAGAACCTTCAGCCCTACTGGCAATCACACTAAAGAAACTGGAAATGTTGTTAATCGCCAGTTGAGCCATGAAGATCTTACCACATCGTTATTGCTTTGTGTGAACAGGGATCTAATCTTTACAACACAACAGATAATTATTTAGTCGCATTTTTCCCCCCTACGTCCTAAGTCTGCAGTTTCCCATGTAGGCTACCCAATGTGACATCAGACTGCACAAGGGATGCAAACCTGCTTGTTTAGATATATTTTAAAAAACACTAACTTCACTGTGTGTATATGTGCGTCATTCGATGTTTGGATGTGTGTGTTTGGCTGTGCTCTATAGACGAGCATTGATCGGCTGCATGCATTAGCAGATTGTGTATTGATGAGCAGGGAGATTTATGATGCCTTGATGGACAGATGGATGGATAGATGGATGGGTGGATGGGGCCCCGATCTGTGTGTGTATAAATAAATGAATGTGTGTGTGTCGTCCCACCGCTCCGTGACGACATTAAAGCCGCCCTGATTTGCAAGCTCATCTACAATCGCAAATGTCACATTTTATGTAAGTGCAGGCCCTCAGCTCCCGCTGGGAACTACTGCAGGATAACACAGTACACAGTAGGTTCAGATGTTAAGTAAACATCTTTATCAGCACTGTAAATTCCTTTAAGTTCAAAATCTTGAGTGGGGGCTAGATGTGGTACTTGGAACAGTTTTTTTTTTTTTTTTTTTGTAGCCCTCATCTCTTTTCTTGTACTTTAGCAAAATGCATAAATATTTAAGAAAAACTGTCTGAGCAAATGGTTTATGAGAAATCACTGTGTCAGTATAGCTAGCTTTTAGCTCTTTGTTGGCTACATTTAGCAGTTTCTTGGGTGACTAAGGTTGATTTTTACAGAAAATTTCTATCCATCTGCTTTTTTGTCAAAGCAAAGCCTGACTAATTGTTTTTTGCTATTTTCTTTATTAACCACTATTTTGTTTGTGACTTGGTTTGGGTTATGTTTAGATGTACTTTTTAGATTTACTTTTTTTTTCAGACACAGTAGAATAAATTCAAATGGACCCTGCCTTCAATATTTTTCACAAAACATTACACAACCAATGGAATGATCGCACTTCAAGTGACCCAGTTTAAAAAAGGAACGCATCACATCCATCATCTGAGATGTTCTAAAGAAGAACTCTGCCCATCAGGACGCAGTCAGATGAAAATGACTCAGCTAATGGAGAAATGAACTGAGGTACACTTGTCCACCTACTGGATAAAAATAACACTGTTCTCTGGTGAACGCACACATATATACACATAATTATGTTTCTTTTTTAACATAAAGGAGGAAAAGTCCAACAACACAGATACAGAAAAGTTTTAAACTGACTTTTTTTCCAATATAATTAATGGTGCACTTTTGCTCCATTACATAAGAGTGCCTTGATATGGATAGAGAATGCTGGAGAATTTTGGGTAGAAGAGCTGCAGGCCTTAACAGTATGAACTGCACACTGAGAAACTCTGCTGATCAGTTTTTTTGGAGTCATTCTGAAAATCTTTTGAGCTTTCCACAGTTTGAAGAAGGATCCAGTCTGGTAAACAAGTTCTTGTGTGATTCCGACTGCACCACCACAACCCCAACAATTACAGACTCTCTACCTGGTTGTTTCCTTCCTACCTATATACATTTTTTTGTTTACTTCCACAGTGCTTTCAAATCAGTCAAGTGCTAATGCATTGTCATTGAGAAGATTTTTTTAAAGGTAACAAATATGTATGGGGGTATGGTGATATCTACCAGCAGACCCACAAATAATCCATTGGTGTTCCTTGGTGTAAGAAACATCACTCATACAGTACCTAGACCACACCTCAAGAAGTTTTTAACCAAATCCCCTACCTCAACAAAAGGACAATCGTAATTTAAAAGCCAAAGGTATGACTAGCAAAACTGAAGTGGTTTTACATATAAAATATATTTTGAATATTTTTGAAACTGAAGAAATTCCATGCAAAGCTGGGAAGAAAATGCAAATTCCACTAAAAATACATTGACCCACACATTGTGAGAGACATTGTACTTTATTATAATACTTTTTCATGAGTATGATACTGTATTAGAAAGAAATAACCACAGACTGTTACCATACACAGTGCATTGCCGTCTTTGACTTTTCAGGAGGAGTTCTTTGACCTTGTACAGTGTCTGACCCACAGTCCACCAGGACACATCCACCTTCAACACTCCCCCCTCCTGAGTCACAGAGACCCTCTACAGATGCCTCAAGATTCCACCTTAAAGATTGAATCATTTACTGCAGGTGTGTGTGTATGTGTGTGTGTATGTGAAAAATACAGTTAATCTACCCTTAATGCCCCCGATCCTGATGTGATCTGCAAGGTCCCCCAGCCAGTTCTCTTTTCGCCTCCCACCAGCCCTACCCTCCCCCCTGAACCCCTGACCCTCTCCACTACCCTCCTCCTCCTAGCCATGCTTAGCCGAATCTAATCGCAAAGGTTTGAGATCTCAGATGCCGATATAGGAACTTCCTCCTGAAACCAGAATAAAGGTGATTGGATTTTTATCCGCTGGCTTCGTGCCATGAATCCAAACCAGCTCTGATAAGTACATGACTTAATCTGGTTAGAAGGGACATTTATGCCCTTGGTGATTTTCACTTGAGGTTTTGGGGGTTTACAATAGAGAGCCAAGGGTTATGTGATGGTTTAGGAGGTTGGTCTGTGTTAAAGTCTAATTATTATTCTGAAACCTTTTCAGCCAAAGGTGTTAATCATTTCTTCCCATGTCTTTACAGTGCTGTCATTCGAAGTATGATAAATTATCTATCCTCTAATGTGTCTGTAAAATTACTGTGCAGCCCACTAAGATACCAAGCAGTGCGTTTTAAAACCCAACACATTTTGTTTTTCTAAATAACATTGCGGTATGCCATTTTTTCAAAATGTTTATTCTGTATTCTCTAATGAACTTAGGAGAGGGCCAGCTGCTGTTCCTGTGATATTTAGGACTGTAATAAGTTGCACGCTAGCTTTTTCATTTATTTAGGGAAAAAACAAATTATCTTTATACTGATAATGTAATAGTGCCCAATAAACCCCATACATACACACACACACACACACACACACACATATATATATATATGGTTGTTTTGGTAAAATATGGGGGTTAGAGCCAAAAGCTAGACAAAACAAATTCAAAATAATTTGCTAAACAAGCAAATTAAAAAAATATAAAGTACAAATGCAACATAGCTTTTCAAATAGTTTAATAGTTACAATAATTAGAGATAAATTGGCCAGATGATATTTTAAAAGGAAACAACTGATGTTCCCTCACCTGACCCTATTTTGGACACGTACTTAAGGAGAAACACGGACAGAAAATCAATGTAATTGTTTGAAGAAAGTTTTTGTTTCTAAATGCCAGCAAACACACACATACACCCGATTCCACAGTATCTCACTACACAACTCCTAGAGTGACTAGGGCTCCTCCTGGGAGTGACCGTTCTCCTGGACAGAATAAATAAACAGTTTCTCCACAGCCTGTAGACTCTGCCCAGGAGTCTCTGAGCTTCTACTGCCACTGTTGCATATTCCCAAAGCTCCCCACAGGCTTTGCCAAGCATCAAGGGGCAACACGACATCATGTGTTCCAAACCACATCGGAACAAGCTCTGTTCTGCCCTGCATTTCCCCTAACTCACCTCTAGGTTCAGGAGAACTTCTGTCCACGCTGTGGTTCCGTCTGTGGCTGTGCTCATAAATTATTCATACTCTGGCAACGAGACAGAAAGCGATGAGATCACTTGTTTGCCTCCCGTTTAATTGGCTGGGTGATAATTATCTGTGTCCAATTATATGAATCAATTACACACATTTAGCATTGTAATCAATTCTACTTTTTCTGCTTTTGCACCAGGCCTTGCATGATGAATTATACAATTAAGCAGCTCGTTTGATTAATATGTGGATCTCCACTCATTCCTCAACAGTTTGAGATCAACAAATATGTTCGGAGCTGATAAATTCATTTTGGAAAACAAACACTATGGTCTTCTGTTGGCCTTTGCAGGAGAAACTCCTTAAACGACCAAACTAGAACCCTTAAAGTGTGATCATGCCAACAGCAAAACTGATTCATTATTTGGTACATTACTTTCACTATTCAGCAAAATGTTTCTACTAAAACAAAACAAATTTTACGTGTTTTAACAAGCTTCAGTTAGGTACAATTATATGGTTTGGAGTTTCCCTGCGACAAAAGGCAGTAAAGGCCCAATCAGACTGGATCTGTAAATGATGATGCTCAAGCTCATGTTGGTGATGACGTTATCAACATGAGCTTGAAATCCACTTGATGTGGCCTTCCTGGACATTGATCCTTACTATCACTAGCTCTACGCTGTCAGACACTGTCAGTGAAAACATCAGTTTTCCAGAGAACATGAGCTTTTTTAAAAACCAATAAATATCTTAGTTTGGCCTAAGAATATTTCTCTCTTGAAGCCCTTGACTTTCACGTAAGGGCAACTTTGATTAAAAAAAAGTGTAAAAATGGAGAAAAGACATTCAAAGAAAGGTCATTTTCTCCACTGAATGAATCCTTATAAAGCAGCCAGGCGCTGAGCTCTAATTATTTGTGTGGCATTAACATGCCGTGCTGCACGTCGATAAACACAGGCAGCGGGAGGAGTTGAAAATGAAAGGGGGGATTGCCTGTAGAATTGCCTGCGACAGTTTTAATTGCACATTAATTATAAACGCAACTGATCAAAGTTAATAAGACAAACTTGACTGTTGTGACGCACTTCGCGGAGGAGCAGCAGATGTTCCTGAAATGCCTTCTAATCTCAGAATAAACATCAATAAATCAGTGATTTTCTTGAATGTTGATAATAGGGACATTAATATAGTTAACTTATTTATGAAGTTCATTTAGTTGGCCAATGCTGGGGTTGGGGGTGGTGGTGGTGTGTGAATAAAAAAATGAACATGTAAGGAATGGTTTGGCATTATTATTATTAGTTAATAGTTTCCAAAGTTTCCAAAAAGGCTACATTCCCTGATTAAAAATCCTGGTGTTTTGCATAGAATTCGTTTTGTCAGAATTATAAAATCAAATTATGAATGGGTCAAAACCATTCATAGCCCCACCCAAGCTACCTAGATTCTCTTGTTCAATTGTTTTTTTTCAAAGTCAAATTGTTTCATTTCATCCTGAATCTTGACCTTGATTCAAGTTTTTCTATGAATATTGTCTTATTTCTCAAAATTAAGACCTGTGATCTCTACTACTTTGTTTATGTCAAAAAAAAAAAAAAAAAAAAAAAACGAAATTAAGCTGGAATTTTTGTTTGTTAATTATTTTTTTCTTCACAGAATACTTTTTTATTCAGGCTCTAATCTTAGAGTTAAACTTTGATTTATGAGATTATTACATGTCTGATGCAACATTTCCCTTCAGATTTAAACATGAATCTCAAATATATATATTTAAATCAGTTTAAATCTATTTTTCCATATTTAATAGTATATATAAATATATATATATAAAGTCTAATTTTAATATTATCTATTTTTTTACTTACATTTTCAAAATGTCCTTCTCACATTTTTGGCCTTCCCAGAATTCTAATTTTTTCTAAACTTTTTTCTGCGTGCAGAGTATCCTCTCCTTATTTATGCAACAAAACCAACTGAAAATGATATGAAAAAGGAAGAAAAAAAACAAAACAAAAAAAATCAATTCTTGGCTGTAACCTTTCTGCTGGGTAAAACTCACAGGTTCGTAAATTGCAGCTCCGTCTGAATCAGAGCTCTGTGTTTGACTGGCTTTCAGCAACTTCAACTTCACTTCACTGCTCTCTTAGGTACAGCGTGAACAGGGATCCTCCCTCAGATAGATATTGACTCATGCATCCATCCATCCCACTACCCAGTCATCCACCCACCCATGCATAGGCCTGGATGAATCCCTTGAACCAATCAGACGGTGGTGGGAAGAAGAAAATGGACACAGAAAACAAAGGAAGCCTGAGCAATAAGGGTGAAAATTAAGTCTGAAAACGAAGTAAGAAGAAAACGATTGAATCAATAAGCTGTCGCAAACTGTACAGTTAATCTGTTCACATGATTCATCATGTTCTGTTGTTTTCCAGGAAGTTTAAAAATGGCCACCTGATCCCCCCCTCCCCAAGTCCCGTATAAAGCATATTTTTGGGCTCTGGATGATGCCTAAAGCATTGATTGTGTTACACTTATGGCTATTGATCAGAGGTTCAAAGTTAAGGGGAGGTGAGGCGGATGGGAGGAGGGGTGGTTCGACGGGTCGGTTTTTGCGGTCGTTACGACATTTAAGAGAGAGGATTGCTTTCATGGAGAGGGATCAGAGAAGACAGAGCTTCCGATACTGAGGAGGAGGGAATTGATTGACTAACAAATGAGACGATGGTTGAAATGACTTGACACCGACTCACACACTTCCTGTCAGTTAGCTTTGGAGCTATTTGTATTTTTAGATACATCACTTGAAATTAGATAAATCCTATCCAACAGACACTGAGAACAAATATTTCAATGTCAACATGGTAAGTCAAAATGTTCTAAGATGGATGTTAATACCTTAAAAATTGTGTTTGGCTGTAAAAGTGAAGGGTAAAGACTTTTTTTTTCCCACACCTAAAAATATATTTCAATAATAAATATATTTGTTTTACCTTAGTAGTGTAGAGTTTGTTTGTTTTTTCTAGGAACTCAGGCACACCTACCTTCCCTTTAGAAAATACTTTTGCCACCAAATGTACATAAGCACAGGCCAAATACTTGACATATTTATAAAACAAAGGTATTGGTTCCCAAAGTGGGGGGTAGGACCCATCTAGGGGCCCAGAGTTGCTCCGGAGGATATTCTGTTTATTTACAGAGCTGATTTTTCACTGATTATATAGGAATGAGAGTGAACTGTTTTATCTACAGCGGGTGCTGCATAAAACATTTGTGAATCCCTGATCTAAGCAAAGAGAGTTTTGAGAGTCATAGAGAGTAAAAGTTGGAGAAGAAGTCTTAGTGTGTTTAGAAAAGAAAATGTCAAAGAAGGGATCAGCCAGGAGAAGAAGCACGGACGTACGAGTCGGTTAAGACGGAGACAGATGGAAAAATTATTGCATGAGGACTAAATGAGACACAGCCCAAAAATCAGAAATATTTTTCATGTTTGCTTAATGAACGTGCCAAAAAAGAAGTCTAATTAACCACGTACACGTTGCAACACACTCCAAAAGCACGTTCCAAAAAATGACCTTCGGCAGAAGCATGTCAGCTACAGAGAGGAACGCTAGAGGCTAACAACAACTGAACTATAGTTAGACATCCATGAGCCCGTTGTGGAAGAATATCCTTTTTTTTTTTTGTTTGTTTTCCTTTTTTAAAATTTTGATGTAAATTGAACCATTACTAAACTTGTAAGTCTCCACTTTTACTAAATGTTTCATCTTCTTATAATGAACTACTTTAAAATAAAGCTTTTTTGTGCAGCAGCTGCAACTCAAATGTAATATTACAACCAGGTTGATGATAATTAATGGAATAGGTGTCTTTCAGCACTCTCACTGCTTTAAATAAACTTATATTCATGACTGTTTGTATGACTTTCCATCCAATTACTCCCACACTGCTGTTTATACAGCACCAGAAGACTGTTTTGAAACTAATTTGCAACAAATATATGTATTTATATCCGTATATACAGGGCATGACATCCGTAGGCTGGGTATACATATATATATATATATATATATATATATACACACTGTATATCCAAAGTCGATATATATTTAAGTGAATCACGAAAACGCTGGAGTTCAACTGAGGTGAAACGTGTACTTTTCCACTGCTGTACTCCCTACTGCCAGCCAGGATATACTTAAAGTCAACACTGCTGAGCTGAGCTCCGTGAAGAAATTCCATCAGGCAGAAGTGTCACAGTCACAATCATCGTCAGGCACCGAGTTGCCGAGGTAAAAAAAAAAAAAAAAAAAAGGAAGCAGCAGAGGTAGACATTGGAATTATATGGCGATAATGAACTCCTATAAAATTATCTCGCAGACTCTCACGTGTGTCGCATCATGAGTGTCATTATAAAGAAAAGCTTGACACAGGAATTCAGTGCAAGGGAAAAAAAGGGGAGGAAATCCAAAAAGTGTGACTCCTTCCTGCTTCACAACTCTATTTCCAGACTCACATAAAATGAATCGTGATCTGTGAGGCCAGACTTTTTGGGGGAAGTGCGGGCAGGTAAACCAAAGTTCACCAACTCCCAGAAACAAGCAGGAACTGGGAACTTGGAATTTCACTGGAATTCAGGAACAAGAACAACTTTTGGTTTCTGAAAAGTACCTGGATACTGTATCTGAGAATACAGAAAGTGGTGGGCTGTAGATTAACAGACCCTGGGATCACACCCTCTGACTTCAGTCCACTGTTTTACTCTCTGATCCACAGCCACCTTATTATCTTCATCTATGATTGTTTGCTTTAAAAATGAGTGGTAACACAGATACAGAGTTTCGATCCATTCTGCTGGTTAGCATTAGCTTTACCCACTCATCCAATAAAAAAAAAAATTAAGAGTCAGAATTTACCCAAAAGTCTGCATCTTCATCATCCGTTGCCTAATGTCCAACTAAAATATCAATGAACGAGCTAGCACAATTTTCATTTCATTTCAAACTTAAAAAAGTCAAGCATCTAACAGCAGGAGCCATTCACACCTCACAATTGACTGGAGTACAATAAACACACATTTCACTAATGTATTTTCAGTTTGTGAGTAAATTATAGACAATCATAGAATGAACGGTGATTCAATGTTTGAATCCCTAGTAATAAAACAAAACAAAAATAAAACATCAGATTTTAATGCCAGCGTCAGAGCAGCAGCTGTGACTGTGCCTAGAGGAAGCCTTGCTCTTACATGTGCTCCTACCAAATCATGTTTTCATTAAATTTCAGTGACATAGCTGAAGGCTTTCGTGTTTGGCAGGTCTTCACCTTGGCTGTGCTGCCTCTGCAGAGATGCTCCACCCAGCAGCACTCACTGACCTTGAGGATGGAGGGATCATTATTTAATTAAATTAAATCTGCCAGATACCTGTTCAGCTCCAAAAAATTAGAGATAACTGCAGCAGGGGGGAAATAGGACAATTTTTCTGCCCTTCTTTATTAAGTCAAACAGAAATATGACTTCCTGCCTTTCCCTTTGGTTATCTCCTGTTACCGTCAGTGACTGAACATGTATGCAGAAGGGCTTGAAAAGGAAGAAAGCTGCCAAGAGTTAAAGTTACCCTGCACACAAGCAAGTCTGCTGCAGATTTATCGACAAAAATCCACAGAACCTGAGCAAATGCATGAATTATTGATGAGCTTGTGTGGGGAAAAAAGTGTTTGACAGATACTGGTGATAGTTTCCTGTAAAAACTCTTAGCCATTATCACATGCCACTGTGTATGTGGTCTACTAACACAACAGAGAAAGGGGGAGAAGGAGGAGTGAAAAAAAAAACCTTGTTGCTGCTGCACTGGGTGCAGACTGACTACAGCTAATCACATTCAGCCTGGCAACAATGCCAGCCGGTGGAGGCAGTGGAGGCTGCTAATTATTGATGAACTCCCGTGTGAAGTCGATAACGCATACAAGCAAGTGACCGCAAACAGAGGCAACGGGTGAAATAACCCAAACCAGAACAAACACTGTGGCCTCAGTCGTCTCTTGTTATGATTCTCCAAGTGAGAGGAAACATTTGTTGGTCTTTAATGCGGCTAAAGAACAAAGATCGTGAACATCACAGACACTGTAGATGATTCATGAATCAGCCCAAAGTGATGCATACTCTGAAGCAGTTGTGTGAGGCAACCAGGGGCATCTGCGTCACTCAACTAACACTGAGGGAGCAAACAACAAACAATCAGCCGACACTTTTTTCTTTTTCTTCTTTGTTTACCTACATCATATGACCCTAACTGAATGATCCTCTCTAATCTTTTTTCAAAGAAATGGTGCCCCACTCCACTGTGATCCCTATAGTGTCATCTGCATATTAAGTCAATTACCAATGACTGCCTGCTCCTTCCTGGCACGCAACCGTCTAGAGCGTAATCAAAGGAGCAATTTAGAAAAAGGTAAACATAGACCTGCAAAACCGAAAGTAGGCACATGTGAGATGAGTTGTAGTTATAGCTCCATAGGGGGCGATAAACTTTCCTTTTTAGCCTGTTATTATGGAAGTATTTTCATCTGAGACTGATTCTTTAACCGTGGTCTTTGAAAACTACTCCTCACAGATTCGCATTCTACATAATTCTCTGGATGTCAAAAGTCTCAAAATGAAAAATGGACCAAATCTTTCAAAACATCTGATCATCTGTAACCACCAGAAGGAGCCTTCAACAATCCTCTAGGTCATACAAATGCCATCCACAATTTGTTAAGGTCCTCACAGCTGCCCTTCGCTGCAGTTGAAACTCCTATAAAACACACGCTCCGAGTGATGACTGAATGTATGGTTTACTTCATGCTTCTTATGCATTCAAATGTGTGCAAAACAAATTGCATCTAATTGATCTTAAATGACCACATTCATTTTCACAGCCTTGGTAGATACAGTACATTTTTGTTTAGCAGAAGAGTGAGAGAGCAGGCTCTGGATCCCAGCACCAGTCCTTGGCTGTTTGTTTACTGCTGTCCAGTGTGTTCACCTCCCTATGCCTGTAGGATTTACGTCTATAGTAAAGCCTACCATGTCAATCAAAGTCAGCTGTAACAGTCGGCAAGCTTCACCATCACTGAGGCTCTTGCTTCTTCTCAGCTTTGCTGATCTTTCAGCAAGTGAAACTGCATAATAATTGTAATTTTGTGGAACAAAAACATCTTTCTCCCAGAACCCATCAGTGTTTGCCTCCAGTTTCTCAACCACGTGTAAAGGTGTAAAAGTCTCGTAGCGCATTTCCCAGGCAACCGTCTTATCGTGGGCCTGTTTAGCTCCTGCTCAGTGCTGTTATTTACGGGCTTCCACATTTATCCCTGCATCGTGTGACACATACCCACTCTCCTCCCTCATTCTCCTCCTTTCCTTCCTCGCTCCCCACCTCCCTCACCCTCCTGCTGATTTCACTCCTGTCCCTTCTTATCTGGCTTCTATCCAAAGGCATCGGTTGGGGACAGGATTATATTGAGAGTTGTTATTAACTGCTTCTCCTATACTTCCTCCTCCTCCTTCTCCTCCACCTCCTTTTCCTATTGCCCCTCCCTCCTCCTCCTCCTCCTCCTGATTTCTCGACCCCTGTGCTTCTTGCTCTGTCTGGTAAGAAGCTGAAAGACCATAAGCAGCACCAGCTGTCAGTGTGGTAGGTGATGCAGGCACAAATGACCCAATGGAAAACACAAATATCAAAAGGTTGTTGTTTCTCAAAAAAAAAAAAAAAAGTGATGTTGCAACCTACAGTTCCAAAGTCAAAAACAATCATTTATACACAAACTAAATGAACAGGGTTCTGGACTACACTGATTTTGTAAAATAACTAGTTTAATGGTGCAAAAAAAGAAGGCTGTGTGTACTGCAGTCAAAGGTCGTGGCGCCTGGACAGGTTTTTTGTGGCCAAAAACCTTTTGGAAAATCACATTTCTGTGACCAATTATCAGTCATTCTTTATGAAATATGTTAAAAAGGCATTTTAAGTTATTCATCACATATAGAAACGTCTTCACTGATCAGCCTCCAAGACAAATTGAGGCCTTTTATGTTACAAAAGCAATAAAGTTTAAACACTTTTATATTTATTTTTCAAAATCAATCAGTCATTGATTCATTCTGATATTATTTATTTTGTTTTTTCGTCAACTAAAAGTGTGTACGTGCAGGTGATATTGCTCTGTGAGGATAAAGGAAATGAAAAGCAGGAGGGAATAAATAGAATCAAAAAGCAATAACCTGAGCCTTTAATAGAGTCTGAGAGGGCGCCAAAATAAATACAGACATATGTGTGTTTCCACTGACAGCTAGACAAATTAATAACACACGACACTGACAGCTCTGCTAAAACCCCCCTTCACTCCAGATGCCACTGCACCAGGAGTAGAACTATATGGAATGGATTTTCAATGACATTAAAGCTGAAGACGCAGGCAGGGGTCAGATATTTATATTTTTCTGGGACAGAAAGAACAAGTTGTATCATGTTTATTGTTATATTTAAAGAGCAAGTTGTCACTTATTTGACATTATGTAAATGAGATGTGGGAGACAGACAAGACTTCCAGAGGTTGTCTGTCTTTGTGTGTCCTGGGCATCAGCTTGTACACTTTCATTTTTGTTCAATGAAAAAAGTAGAGCGGTCCCTAAAATAAAGCAACACATGAAGCAGCACATTCTTCATATTCACAGCTAAAAGATATTGGGGAAAAAGGTCAATAAAAAAAAAACCAATGTGAATACAATTTAAATCAGTTGAATCAAACAATGTGCTGAGAATACAATTTAAATCAGTTGAATCAAAGTTAGCTTTATAATGTACTAATATACAGTATGTTTTCTTAATACCTTAGTGCTTATCAGTGTTAATCTAACCAAACTAACCTCCAAATGAGTTTATTGCTTAAATATTACATTTATTATACTAGGTCAAGTGTAATGTATACAGTATATGTACTGTGGTAATTATTAAGATTCCCATCTGACAGCTAATACCACTGCTACTATTGCCACTTTGTCATTTACATTATAATAATGAATATGGAAATTGATGTTGACAAACAAATACTGTATCATCCCTTCGCAAAACCCCTGTTGAAGACCTTTGAATTATTATATTTTTCAGTCTGAAAAAATAACTGTTACAAAATGTTTGTCAAACACAGATCACAGTTAATTCCAAAATAATTGTTAATTACAGCTAAACATTGCTCTGTTGAAGATGTTCAAGAAACTGAAGCTCTGTTACATTAATCAGCACTAAACCACTGCAGACCAGATCCAGTCAGCCAAGGTGTTTGTCAACAATCCTGCCTACTACAGCTTCACCAGCGCCACCTTTCTTCCCATGCTGACAATGTTTCCTCTGTGTCACAGCCAGGA
>NC_024307.1:24886301-24918614 GCF_000523025.1 Cynoglossus semilaevis | reverse complement strand
TATGCGTCATAACAACAAAAACTGTCCTGTTTTTGCACCCATGCTCCGAATCTAACTGTGAACAAGTGCCAGTTTTTTCATGACTTCCAACTTGTGTGAGTGAGTGAGGGGGTTTGTGATAGTCTGGAAGGTTTTTCAGTCCAAACAGACGGAAGAAGAAAAGCTAAACCAAACGAGACAGACAGACCGAGAGTGGGGAGAGACCTGCTGGGTCAGATCTCATCAACCTATCCTGTTCCTGTTCTGTCCATCCCAGACCCTCGCTGCAGACTCCGAGCATCCACTCCCAGTCATGGCTGTGAACCTCCACATCCACACACAGGACGACAGAGCCCGGCTCATGAAAAGAGCGATATCAGACGGGAATGTCGGGAGAAAAGATTAGATGAGATGATGGCGGGAAGGAGAGAAGAGTGATACTCCTGTTGCTGCAGAGAGTGAGCAGACAGAGAAGATGGAGACGCACTAACAAAGACAGAAATCAAAAAGTGAGAGGACATGGTAGACGGGGAGATTGATAGATAGAGAGCGTTTGGAAGTTACAGAAAAGGGCAGCGCAGATATTAAGAATGGGGCTCAGCCGCAGAACACTCAAGGGAATTTCAATACAAGTTTTTTGTTTTTTTTGTTATATTTGAATGAGTAAAAATGTCAGAAGGAAGATTTTCCAGAGCGACATGTGACTAGGAAGTTGGTTACAAGGGTCTTAACTAGTAAAAGTACAACATGAAAAAGTAGTGTACTCAAACATATATATACACAGTATATATATATATATATATATATATATACGTATATATATATATACTGTATATATATGTATATATGTATACTTGTTTTGGTTATTAAAATGTAACCAAAACAAGGCGCCATAATCTCGACTAATATGAATGTTACACTACTACAAAAATTCCAGAAAATGTTGTGATTATGAAGCTACGGACGTTTTTAAAAAAATAAATAAATAAAGAACCAGGATCAGCAACACACACACACACAAAAAGTATCATACAATTCAGAAGAAAAAGAAAAAAGTGATTGGAACAGGTTCCCAGCACCAATGTTCCTCTTGCTTCTTAAAAATGATGGTTTCTTTTCCACCACCACTTTCCTGCTTTATATAATGCAGGGACCATTTGTGCTGTCAGGCTGATTTGAACAAAGCCCTGTGGCTCTGGCTCTTTGCAAAGGTCACAGGCTGTTGATATGAAGATGTGTCGGCCGTGTGAGCAAAACCGAGCCGTTCATCTGTAGCACAGGTGTCCATCCACGTCTCTCTCTCTCTCCGACCGCAGCCATTTAAGTCTTATCTCAAAACGTATTTTCATCAACAACAAAGGGTTTTTGCCTCAGAGGAACAAAGAAGTCATATCTTCAAATGGTGCTGACACCCTGGCCCTTGCTCATGGATCATACGGCCATGGATTCAGAATGACAACAGACAACGTGTGGTGACAGTGAAGCCGGGAAAATACTGTAGGTAAACATGTAGGAAACAGGGGTGCTGACAGGTGGCTGGGAGAAGAGCGACAGTGTTAGCTCACAAACATCTAAACAATGATCTTTTCATATTTCATTAACGTTTTACGATTGTTGCACTAACAGAGACCACAGACAATACAAGTTATCTCAGAAAGCTCTCTGGTTACTGAGCCTGTGGCCACTCCAAGTCTCTAAACCACACATCATAGCAGTCCGCACTACAGTCATCTATATTCCCTTTTAGCACTTTACCAATGACACTTATCTTCATCCAATCCACCCAACCTTCACTTCTCCTCTGCACCACCCTCTGCCATAAAGAGCTCACTGTTTAAAATGTAAAGAAAGTATTAAAGCAAAACTCATGTTCACTTCCATTCTTATTCAAAGATGCACACTGTTAAATACCAATAACAGGGAGTGAGTTCAGGGAGAGTAAATTCTCTATCAGCCAGTCTACCTTTGTCATCTGAAGACACAGTATAAGACAACACCCCGAGGACTCCGTTTCTGCACTGAAGTCTGAAGAAAACAAACAATCCTGCGCTGTATTTGTGGTGTAAACAAAAGTTTTATGAAAGTAAAATTGGCCTTTTCCATCACTTGTGTTGTCAGCATGCTGCCTTCTTTTCTCCGCAGCCTATTAGCTGTAACCTATGCACGCCAGCGCTCTCCAGCTGTGACGAGAGACGCCGGGTTCGCTCAGAAAATTGGCGAGGTGTGCACCGACAATAATGAGTGTAAGGGACGCCCAAGAGAGGCAGGCGGTGACACACATAACACAGAGCTGAAAAGGAAAAAGCACAGGAGGCTTTTTATAATACTGATACAATACTCCTTAATGGTAAAAACACCTGTTCATCATTCTCTAATAATAACGTCTCAGGCAGCACATCCACTGCCTCAGGGCTGGGAAGTGACAAAGACTTTTGACTTAAGTGTTGAACAACAGCAGAGTTTGAAAGTTTCTGAGCTGTGACAAGAATAAGACAAGAAAATACCTGCAGACGGGGACAAAGTGCTCTGAAAAATATTTAATTACGATGGAGACTTGAATTCACTCCAATGCTGTATGTCGATGCCACACCCACCAATCAGGACATGTTTATTTGAAAGGAATTGTCTTCCTTTGAAGATACGCAGAAAATCAAAAAAACTAGTAAGACCACACAATATTCAGCTTTCACTTGACGAAAGATAAAAAGCTAAAGGTTAGCATGAGCAAACATTAAACTAACGGATAAAAAAAAACAAAAAAAACTTTTTTTTATTTTGCCAAAATCCTCAATGTTAGCCTTGAGTTGCTAAATCATGATATGTAAATATAAACATTAATATAAAACACTAATTGGCTACCTTTTTATATGTTTAAATATATTTTGAGTATGTTTTTATTTTAGCTACCTTTAACAACACAATATTTTCTTCGTGTCAACTAATCTTTGCTTACCCTAAACCTCTTATAATTACTTTTGAAATCATTAATCTAGTTTTCTTTTTGAGGTCTTTCTGCTTTTGGTGGACTTTAGCTCTTTGAGAAATGCCAAGCTATTTTATTGAAATATTTTTGGTAACTTTTAATTATCTTATTTGTGTTAGCAAATGTTTAACCCTTTGTGGGTTTTTAAAAATAATTTTGTTTTTCTTTGGTAATTATTTATACTTAAAATCAAGGTTAGAATGTTAAAACAAACTGAATTAAATTTGTAATGTTTAAATAAAAAGATAACTGTTCTTTAAAAGAAAATGTTTTTTTTCTCAGTGATTAATACATTCAGCGATTTAGACAGAAGTAATCATCTTTAGGCTTTGCTGTCGGGCTGTAAGGAGAACTTTCAAAAAATATCAAAAATAAAAAGAACATTTCCTTACATACTGTATTTCCAAATTGCATTAAAACAAATGGTGTTTTGGTTTGTTTTCATTCAGAGTGAAGGAAGTGAGAAATACCGCAGTATTATTTACTGACATTCAAGTACAAATCACTTCAATTCCTAAACTACAACTGTAACCAGGTAACTTTGAAAAAATAGGTCGTGGACTCAGTGCCATTCCTCAAAACTGCCACGTCTGGTGAACTTGGAGCAAAGTTACGAGCTCTGTAATCCTGAACAGCGCCACCTCCTCCCCCTCCATCACCACCAGTGCCACACAGGCAGCAGTGATGGTGGAGCCTTACGTTCTACATGCTCCTCATCTGTACTGCAGATTTATGAACTTGTCAGATGTTTCTGATCCACATTTTTCTTCCTGGCCCCTCTTTCTTCAGCTGATTAATCTCCCTCTTTGTAAGACGTGCTGGGCCAGTTTAGCAAAGTTATTTTCCACCTCCTCCTCCTCCTCCTACTGTTTCTCCTTCATTGCAGGAGTGAAGAATACAGTTTGATATTGTTGCGCTTGTTGGATCTGTGTGTGTGATTAAACAGGCCTTAGTTTTGTCTGTGAGCAAGTATGTGCTGCATCAGGTGGTGGTAAACAGCAGAAGGGCGGAGGAGGAAAACCAGAAGGAGGAGGAGATGAAAGAAGGAGGGGAAGAGGAGGAGGAGGAGGAGGAGGAGGGAGAAGCTACAGTTGAATAGACAGCTGAAGTTGAAGAGTGGAGAGATGGGGATTTTTTGCCATGGGAGCTGTTACACTTTTCCTGGGTGGGTGGAGCATGTAGGTGGCGCTGACAGATGATATTAATTCACTTAGGTGCCTGTGCATGGTGGCGCTGTCACGCACCGTGGCAGATTTTGAGGAAGCAGCCAGGATTCTATAGGATGTGGGTGAATTTATCTCTGCAAACTCTGGTTTTCACCAATGGTCCAATATTACAGATAATTGGTTTTACAGTAAAGAGATTAGCTTTGAATAGGAGTTTTTGTACAATCGTAGAAGAAGAAACCACAGGATGTAACATGGAATTATGTTGAAAAAAAAAAAGAATAGTAAAGAAACCATTGAAGAAGCCGTTGCAATGAGATGGAAATTAAAAAAAACTGTAAAAACTGATCTTTCTTTTTGAATATTTCGACGGAAGTTTGTTACATTCTAAAATATTAATATTACTATATAATGTCTGGAGTATTTTTATATTTTTTATTAGATTTTAGCCATTTTCTTTACAGTGTTCATTTTAGCTTCTCTCTGTCTCAGCTGCATTTCTAGACATTCCAAATACCATATATATATATATATATATATATATATATATTAGTCACTTTTAAAGTGCTATAAATATTTTTATTTATAAAAAGTAATTTTTATAAAAGATATTATAGCCGTTTGAATGATTGCTGAATAAACTTTAAAAACAAAGTTTAAACATTTAGCAACTTCAAAGTTTTATTTTGCTTTGGTATAAATATTTATTTTCCTGTTATTTTACTAAATATTTTGAGCTAACCTTAGGGCTTTCTGTTTTATTGTGGTTAACTTTAACTCTAACTCCTGGACTGCTGTTTAGCTTTCAGTGTTTTTTGTGAAATATATTTACACACAGACATGATGGTGTCATTTAATTTGAAAATTTTAAGAACATTTAAATCATTTTCTGTGTAAATTCAGCTAGAATTACTGATCTTGGTGAACATTAACCACAACTTCAACTGTAGGTGAAAAGGGAAAGGCACAAAGGAAGTGTATGTGTTCTACTACAAAGCAGTAGTGAGTCATCCGACCCATGATTCTCCTTTTTAATCAGTATTCACTTTCATACTCTTATTTCTGTGCATGTTAATTTGGATTGATGGTGATTTTTTTTTTACGTAAACATTATTGGCACAAACTGACAGAAACAAGCTGACAAACGTTTGTGACCAGGAAGAAGCCTCATACACATACACACGTACACACAGGTATAATACATTACAGGTGAACTGAAATGACTGGAGCCGCAGCTGTGAGGATGCACGTCCCCTCCTGCCTTTTTCAAGATGACAGTTTGAGCTTGAATTGTGCACCTCAGAGTCTGAAAGCAGGTAATTTGCATTGGGGAAGGAAATAAAAACAGTGACAGCAACAATGTCTACAAGTGCTCATTAGGAACGAGGCAAATATTGGGCTGTGACACTGCAGAGATGTGTTTGTGGGTAAATTGACAGTTCACATGTGTCGGGGTTTTGTTTTAAAGGGCCTGAAGACTATATATCTGCAAAGAAACATCTTCAGAGTGTCATTAGGGATAAACACCAACTTTTAACAACAGAAGAGATAAAAAATAAATAAATAAAAAATATGGATTTTTACGTTAGTTCCATTTGGCTGAAATCTCATCTCTGGGCCTTTGTGCTGCATCATGGACGCCCACCGCCTCAGCATCACCTCTGCTGCCATCACTAACGAGAGACCTTTAACCCAAGGTGCTGCCGCTCGCTGCTTATTGATCCTAATGAAGCTGGAGAAACACGCTCGCTCACTTGCCTAGACTGGAGCGATAACTCATGGCTTTGAATCATCCATCCTTTCACCTCATGACTTCAACAAACTCCTGGTTCTGACAAAACTTCAGCACCTCAAGCAGATGCTGCTCTAAAGTCAGAAACAGTCCGGCTGAGCATTAGAGTCCCTGAAGTCTCATACATATCCTGAATAAGAAAATGAGTTTTGCACCTGTTTCAAAACTACTGACACATGAGCCCAACATATGATAATGATAAAGATACTATCAGTGCACCAACACATTGATTATAATCCCATCATTTCTTTCTTTCTTTCTTTATATATTTATTTATTTATAACCGACTGTTGAGATTTTCTGAACTCCTACACATTTTTCTGTTTAGCAGGTTATGCTAGACTGTGCATATATATACGTACAAGCATAGAGTATATCATAAAATCGTTTAAAATGAAAACACCTCTTTAAGCAACTTTTTGTTATTTTACATTTTTGTTGAATCAAAGTGAAAATCTGGGATAACAATTTAACTTTGGACCATTTTTTTCAGTCATAATTAATGGGATAGATAATTAAAACGTACATTGTGTGCCTTGCATTTGTAGCTAAGAGGTCTTTCCTAGGTCCTTTCCAAAACTTTTAGACTTAGACTTTCTTTATTGTCATCAAAAATACAAAATGTTGTTGCTTGGCAACCGGAGTACACAGTACAAAGTACACACATACTATACACATTTGCATAGCAGGTTATAATAGGCTTTGCTAATGAGTTTAGGAAATGTTCTAATTTTTAACTCTTAGTTCAATGTCCTGTATTTTATTGTCTAAACCTGTGCCTTTGTACCATTAAAAACTCTCTTGCTATGTTGCAGTAACTTCCAAATCCCTTTAATTAATAACACTTTAACATGTTTTAGATTTATTTACTGACTATACGAACATTTGCTAGTGCTTGACTTTATTTGAAGTATTTTAAAGGAATGCTTTGAATCAGTATTTGCCTTTTATTGATTTAAAATATTCAGCTAACGCCTCTGGGTGTTGTTTACATTGGATCACTATCATCAATGGACTTTAACATGACTGTGAGCGCGTGTTCTCTGTAGCTCCACGCTTCACCTCATAGACGACTCAGAGATGTTGTACAGCCCTGACGGTGCTGCGCTCCATCCGTCATGCTCCAAACTCCTCCCGCTTGTGTTTCAACCCCGGCTGTGAAACATCGCCCCACATCTCCATTCATCTTCTCACACTTGCCGGAGAAGAATACCACCAACAATTATTCCGCACGTGCGCTCAAATGATACCACAACACAAGATTGTCAGAACGGGGAACAGGGAGCCAACCACATTCCACGACCTCCTCATCTTCCTGTTCCTGTCACCGTTTCTCTGAGCCTGATTATCACCTCACATCCAGCCAGTGATTCCACACTGGTGGCTTCTCTTTTCGTAGATATAGTTGCAAATTCAGTCTATTCAGTCTGTAAAAATTAAAGGCCTACAGTGGCTTTCTCATCACAAACTCATCTCCTGCACTTTAAGCATCATCTTCTCTGCTCGTTTCACACAGTAAAAGTTTGAGACACAGACAGTAAAAAAGGTGAGAATTCAAAGACGTGCAGTCAAACAAAGAGACAGGCGTGACTCACACATCTTCCAGCTACCACTGAACATCTACCATTATAACTTTTTTTTTAATATGAATCTAGTGTCTCTAGTGTGTCCTCTGGGACTTTAAGGAGACATGTTCAGCAGCGGGTCAGTGATCAAAAAAGGTGTCCCGCCATCAGAGATGACGGGCCAGTCATAGACACGTGTCAGACCCAAGAGATACAACAGCGGGTGTCAGTCTGTGAGACGTTTTCACACCAGATGAAAACACAGTATGAACAAAGTAAAAAACACAGGTCAGCCAATATAACATCTATGAATTCAACACATCCACCAGGCGACACCGCTGAAGTTCCAGAGATGGACAACAAGTAGATCTGCTATTGGAAGTGGAGGGTGTGAAGCACATGGCAATCCATTCAATTATGAACAGTAGGACGGTACATATTGACACTCCTCTGCAAACCAGGGGAGAATTTTCCTTATGTTCGAATCCCAGCAGGAAGAGCTGGAGTCGTAACAGACTCTCTCAGGTCAATTTGTTTCATAAAATCACAAATTTGCTAAATGACATGTATATAACCTCAGTATGAAACCTCTCACAGCATTTTCTTTGTCTTATCACTCAACAGCAGTGAAACCTTCCAGAAAACACTGTGGTGAAATAGTCAGTAAACAAACGTTGTTAGTGCAGCAGTTAGGATAGGAGGATATTTCTGTTAGGAGATATTTCTGAAACAATGTATCTGCGTCAATGTATTTCAAATCAGTAAAAGGTGTGTTGACTTTCACCACTACAGTTCATTCATCACAGTCGTCAATCAAACCTCTCATCAGGCTCCACACTTCATTCCTATTCTTTTTTTTTTCCATCCCTCCTGACAGTATTTTGTTTTCCCTAATGAGAAACACAACGGAGGTGGTGTAGGTGCAGAAGCACGCACACAGGTGCACTCACACAACAACACACGCATGCACATACACACAAACAGAACTCCTGGTTAATAATCTGGCAACATCCATTCGTCTGTGTTGGCGGCAGGAGAAGGTTTGACTTTTTCTGACTGACTGACTGAAGGAGGAAGGGAATAATTGGTAAAAAAGGTTCTCCGCGCTGATGAATGCAGCTGAGACTCGTGTTGTGAGCTTCACTCCATCCCTGTCTCCTCATCCTCCTATTTATTGTTATAGAGTGGTTGAAGATAAAAGGAGAAAAAAACACACACACCAACACACAAAGGAGCATTTATGCAATCAGACAAAGGACACGTATCAAGAGAGCCACATTCTACTTACGCCTAGCTCAAAAAAAAGAAAAAAGAAAGAAAAAAGTACAAACATGAGGAATCAATATATTTGGGCTATTTTGAGAAAATGCTACGAAATAACCTATGTGCAAGGCTTTCTCATTTCCTTTAGTTTAAAATTATTTTGTGGAAGTCAAAGATTTACAGATTGTGCTAAGGATTATTTTGAAGAACTAATAAAAGACGTATAAAAGGTATAAAGCTAGTGCGGTACAAAGAAGAAACTCTGGAATCAATATTCACAGCCTGCACGAGTCTATAGTTTGATCAGGACAAAGTTTGCAAGTACAAAGGCGACGCTTCCTTCCCTTTGTTTTGACTCTCTCTTCCTCTTTATTTTTTTTTTTGCAAACTTTTTCATGACTTTTTTTCATGCACACACAGAAGTTTGTGTTGCGGTTACTTCATTTGCAACATCACACCCAGGTCAACAGGCAGCAGGCTGTGGTGGAGAATGTGAAGTCACATCTCACACGCTCCGTTCTATCAATCCTTCTTTTTTCTAACACCTCAATCAAAACCTCCCCTCAAGGTCGCCTTTGTAGCCCCGCTCATCAGATTAAGTCCCTGTCCATGTACGATGTGGGCTTTGAACCACCTACATCAACCCAGGGATGGATAAAAAAGACGGGACGGGTGGGAGAGCAGGGGGAGACGGGGATAGTTTTTAGAATTAAAGCAGAGTTCACCAAAACAGAGTTTTGTTGAAGTTAAAGTTGAAAGCAGCATGAGGAGACGACTCTTCAACATGTCCTCACTTGATGGTAGCATGGTAAAACCACACCAATGATGCCAGTAGTACAGTGTATGACATACTATAGTACCACTATAGATTAATTAAGAAAGACACAAAGAATGTTGATGTTTAATCTGTTTACCTGTTGCACTACAAAAACATAACACAACTCACGGGGAATAATTATGTAGTCCAACCCAACAACATTCACTAATAAGATGTCATACTCACTGCAGTCCCATACAGCAACATGAAGTCAACAATAGTGATCTACAACACAGTTGTTCTTGAGTTAAGTAAACAACAATGTTTTTGGTCAGCTGGTTAGGAAACATAGAACAGTCAGGCTGAATGAGGTCTACTGCAGGGGCATGTTGTAAAGAGGCTAAAGTGCTGCAGGTGGCTCAGTTAGCACAGGTGACAGAGCCCTGGTTCAACGCCCTGGACATCAACCCAGGGATGCTATAGAGTTCAGAATGGACGCCGATCAAACTACAGTTCTTTGATGATGATTAATGATGATTAACTTGCTCCATATGTCAGTATATTCGACAAACATTCCACAGTATTTTTTTCTTTTTTTAAATATTTCCTATAGCTGAAAATATAAAATATATAAAATATGATAATAAAAATTACATTATATAATATAATAAAGTGCTATCTATCTATCTATCTATCTATCTATCTATCTATCTATCTATCTATCTATCTATCCATGCACACACCGTTATTTTGGTCGCTGTCCTCGGTGCTGAAACGTACTTACTATTTCGGTCGCCGTCCGCGGTGCTGAAACTCAGCCACTATTTGGTAGCTGTCCTTGGTGCTGAAACATGCTAACTATTTGGTGGCTGTACTTTGTGCCGAGACAGTTACTTAGTACTTGATCTCTGTATAAATAAAAGAAACATTACTACACATTACTATTTGGTCGCTGTCCTGGGTGCTGAGATATAGCATACAGATATAACTATTTGGTTGCTCCGCAGCACCGAAACAGTCGCTATCTCAGGCTCTGAAACACAGTTACAATTTGTTTCCAGTCCCTGGGGCTGAAAACAAAGATCAATTCTTACAGCCTTCAAATTAGAAGAGTAACTTTTGAGACTTTCAGGATCAGTATTCAGTGACAGGTTTAAAGAAATATATTTTTTATAAATATGTTGTCAAAAGCCCCTGTACTACGGGACCAGATAGAGGTCAATGCAGATCTCCATTCTACACAGCTTATAACCCTTGTTGTCATTTTAAATCAAAGAGAGACGTGTTCAGTGCTAGAAACTACAGACCACAGTCACAAACAACCATCTTTAGCTGCATATTGTTGTCAAGCAATTTTGTTTCAGCCACTGCTTCAAGTGGCATTTCTTTGTGTAGTGTTGTCAAGATTTGACCATTTCAAACTATCCTATTAAAGCCTGTGTCTGTCAGCACAGCCGGTGTGCCTGTATGATGACAATGATAACAGCCAAGACAGGACGGTCCAGGAACCAATGTTCAATTTACAGCGGTCAGAGATTTTCATCTATCATCGCTGTGATGATGGAGAGCTGGTGAGAGGTGAAAGGGAAGGAGAGCAGGACAGATGCTTTTTCCTTCCCTGTTCTACCTCATGGAGTGAATTCCAACCGGAGCGCCTCAGAGAATAAAGGTACGGGCCGTGCACGGGTGTATCCATCGCTCACACTCTTATCTCAGCCATGAATGAATTCCACATCTTCTGCTACTTACTTTGATCGCACTAGTGTAGAATCTGAGATGATTTTCTCTTCAACTGCTCTGCTTCTCATCAACGGGGAGGCCGAGGATCTACCCTCTCTCCACTGTTCATTTTATTCTACCTCACATTCTCCCCCATTCCTCGCCTGTACTTTTGCACCTGGCAAACATACATCACTGGGCATCAGTCTGGTGCTCCAAGCTCAACTGCATCTCTCCTAATATCTGCATGTGATCCAATATGCAAGAAGAATGAAATAATCTCAACCGAGACAAAGCAATCATTTATCAAAGCACTTGGGCCACATCGGAGTCAGCGCACCACCTCCTAACCCTGCTCCCCGTTCTTGGCTATCTGTCATCAGCCGTCCTTCCAGAGTAAAAACACAAGGATTACAGATTGGCAAGATAGATGTAACTGAGTTATTGACTCCGGAAATTATGTCACAGCTCCAAGGATTCAAGCCAGATTAATCATCTTGTGTGTTGATAAATTATAAAAATGTGATATTGTAATTTGTCCAGGAGATGCTGGCCGTCTCCCATTTCCTCCTCTTGGATGAAAAATGAAACATCTTCAGTGGAACTCCAAGTCCAGTTGGTACTGATTAAACACCACTTGGAGAAATGTGACCCTGATAAATTAAAATCCTCCCTAACTCCCTCTTTATAAGTCAACTCAGGTTAAAAAAATAAATAAAAAAATCACAACACAGCCCAGCATCATTAGCAGAGAGACACGTTTACATCCTTCAGGAGATTGAGTTTCAACTTATTCAGTTTAAAGTTTTGAAGGTGCATACTCAGTCTAGATCCAAGTACAAGTTTGGGACTTGGACATGTTTAAACTGGGCTGCAACTGTGCTGGATTCATGATTAAATGGCCCAGGAGGAAGGAATGAAAATAAAAAATAAAACAATGTAAAACCAACCAGCTAACCTTTGAGTCTCTAAAACCAAACCAAAGCCCAAGAGAAGAGCAAGCAGCCAACAATCAGAATCAGAAATACTTAGTTAACTGAGTGAATCTTGCGTCTCGTTGTGCCAGAGCTGATTTTACTAGAATTGTTATTTTATACAAAAAAAAAAAAAAGGTTTTCCAGTAACTGTCTGTGCCCTAACCTTTTTCACTTTTCTATCTCCACATAAACCACTGAGATTCACTGAGATTTATCAGAGCTACATTAAAACCCAAATGCAGTCAGGACCCTCCCTCTGCTCCACCAGCCCCCCACCTTCTCTTCTAATTACATGCAGCAAAGATCTGTTACCTAGAAAAAGAGCTTGCCTTAAGACACAATCCCCCTGAGGTGGTTCCACCGTTTGTGATTTTTCTCCTCCTTCATCCTCCTCATTTTCCTCCACCCTTCTTCATCAGGCCTACTTCCCTGCATCCACCCATAGCCTCTGGCCCTACCTGCTGCATTTGCTCTGATTCAATTAATTAGTAGGTGGCTCGTCCAGAGATTTAGTGCAGCTGACACGTTAGCCCCGCCACTATGAAAATCTGAAATTGGTCCAGTCCCAGTGGGCCGCTTGGGTAACCTCTTGTTTCTCGCCAAAAGGGTCACATTATTAGAGAGCAGCGAGGTGTGTAAACGTGGGGAGGAGGGCGAGGTGATGCGGAATGTGCACTGGTCTTGTGGGACAGGTGGGAATGTAGGGAATCAATGAAAACAATCCACGTGTGGGATTGCATTTGTTGTGGAGCTCACAAAGCATGGAGGAAAATTATGGATCCATGTATGTCACAGACATGGGAAGATCATAGACTTACACAGAGTAATGAAAAGAGAGATCGTCTCAATGGAGACGTACAATATAAAATAATACTAGTCAGATAATACAGATTTGAGGACCGCAATGGCAGTAAGGTTGTTATTAGAAATGAAGTTCTAACACAGTGTGGCTTCTTCTCCGGGCGGCCAAAATGGTGGATAAATGATCCCACGGGACAATGAATTTAGAGAGAAGGTAAAACTCAATTTAAAAAAAAAAAAAAAAGGAAAAAAAAAAATCTGATGAAGAGTATACTTAGTTAAACATTACCCCAATGCTATATTGGCTAAGTCTTAGCTTTTCACCCATAACTCAGCTAACTTAGGTTTTTCTTGTTGACTCTACACTGTTGCTGTACTAAGCAGAATAACAAAATTTGCGAGGTACAACTGGCTCTTTTGTTTTAGCTCTATACTATATAACTCCATTCATTCATTCACTCTCGTCATATTTACATAGCGGAAACAGGGAGCTGAGCTAATAGCCTAGTAATACCCATTTAGCTGTTCAACAGCTCTAACTGTGGTTTCTGGTTATCAAACTAATACTTATAGTACCAGTACTTATTGTACCACGACTTTTCATTGATACTAGTTTTTTTTTTCTCTTTCAGATTGACATTACAAGCTTTTTCATCAGCTTACCTCTAGGTCTTTCAAGGCTAACATATTAACAATTTAAAATATTTTCAACTATTTGTGTTGACCTTTACATACACACACACAGACTGTACATATATACATATATATACATACACACACACACATATATATATGTGTGTGTGTATGTATATATATATATATATACATACATACACACACATATATATATGTGTGTGTGTGTGTGAGCACCTTAAACTGCTATGATTGTAGATGGGATTATAATTAATAAATAATACTGTATTGAAGAAGCATAACTGGAAATAATGAGTGAGACCAGAAAAATGCGTTGTGACCTTTGTGTATGTACAAAACACAAAGGTCACATTAATGAGTTAATGTCCACACACACACACACCTCTGGTTCTGCACCTTGTGCCATTCATCATCCGGTGAGGAAAAATGATTTGTCTAATGAATCAGCGGCCGAACACATTGATCATTCAGTCAAATTTTAATGGGACCTGAAGGTTAATTCTGTCTCCCTGTGGACAGTGGAGGAAAATGATGGAGTGCTTTGACACAGGTGGGGTGCAATGTACTATATGTTTGAGCAACGCATCCTCAGGAGGATAAAGAGGTGGATGACAAGAATGAAGTCACAAGGTTGAGGTGTCAGAGGAAGACATAAACTGCAGAAAAAGATTAGGGCAGTGTTGGTCCAAACCATGGGTTATGGCCCAAAATTAGGACCTGGTAGTTAAGGTCACCACTGCAGCAGAACAATTTCACAAGACAGCCACTGTGGTTTCTTTTTGACCCAAGATTTTAGAAACAGTTGTAAAAAAGTGTGTCTTAGGGAAACTACTACGTTATTTGGTTGGACTGTATGTTCCTGTAAAAGAAGTTGGTGTAAACAGTACAAAATCCTCACCAATGTCAGGGACTAGTTTTACAGTGGACTAATCCTCTCCTCCCCTATGTTGAAGTTTGTCTGCTAAGCATCCAGAGAGGAGATGTGGAAACAGGAGAATTGTGAAAGCTCAAGGCCCAGGACACAAGTATTGCGATTCTGTCTGTGTTCAATCTTTAATATTTTTAACACAATATGGCATCAAAAAAAATATATGAACCATTATCCATGAGAGTGTAAATATTTCAGCCAAATAGTTAAAGTACTAATGTAGCACCAAAAGCTAGGATTTAGCTTCAGCTAATAAGTGAACCAATATCCTAAATATATGAAACAGTGAAATATCAACAAAGAATAGCTGCAGAAACAGTAAATATTAGCCAATTAAACAGTTTGGCTAAACTAGCGAGGCTATCTTGAAGTAGGGCTAAACAGTAAACCTCTGGAAAAAATATGTAACAAAACTACCTCAACTCAAATAACAGAAATACTTGTGAAGTTGTCAATAATTGAAAGCGCTACAAGTGAGCAGGAAGTAGGAACACAAACAAAAATTCACAGCAGCAACAAAGACAAGACAACAATTGTGTCAATCAACTAGTGTGGTAGTAACTGTAGGTGTAGACAACACATATAAAGTTAAATCAAATATTGATTTAACAAAATTGCTATTCTCAGACTATAATTACTTAAAAGTCAGTGAAACATGGTTTCGCTAAGTCAGTGTTTTGCAAAGCTCTAAACCTCAGGATTAACAAGCTTGTCAAAATATTACAAAATAAAATCATAATAATTAAAAAAACACCCAAATATTTGTTTTAAATAGCTGCAGATTTTGATAAAAACACATTTTTTTTCCTTTTTTAAGGACTCTGCTCAGTTTATTCTTTTATTGTCTGCTTTATTACAACTTTCCAAAAAGACATTTAAAGTTTGGACTTTTATCTGGATGCAGAGCAGAATTAACGATCCAATCATATCATTCCATAAACTCTATGTATACCCCACTCACACAGCTCACATCACCTGCTCGTTCTTTTTATTATCTGGGAATTATCATCCATAAATCAGTTTTCCTGTTCTATGGAATGTTGTCGTGTTTCTATTCTGCAGCGACAGAGACAAAGAAACCCCTGTGTTTCGAACAGAAGAGCCACAGAAAAGAAAAAAATATAACAATCAATTTGATAAATTAAAGCAAAGTGGCAAAACAAGATGGTTGGGCAGTAATAGCTAAAGGTTAGCCAAAAGTAGCAAAGGTAATCTAAAGAAATAATAATATGGTTAGATGTAATAAGGATGAGTACAATATATAAAAAAAGATTTCACATGACAGCATAAATAGAAATCATCATCCGAAAAAAAGGCTTCAGTGTTAGTAATTCTGTAAAGAAATGAAATTTGAATTTTTTACCAGAGGAGTGGCCTGTTAACTACATTTTTTTCAAACAGCAACTTGTAGCAGCATTTCTGGTTTTACAAAAAAAACACACTTTGCTTTACATAGTCCTGGTTTTACAAAAAAAAAAAAACACACTTTGCTTTACATAGTTAGTTATTTAACTTTGAAACTTAAATATTTGTTCTTTCTCTGCCAGCTCTATTTACATATTAGGATAATAATGTCATAGAGGATCAAACTGTTCTTAGCGACCTCTTAATGACCCGGTGCACCCAAAGCTACTGGGCCTAAAGCCAGCCACAGCAACAGAGAAACCAGACTACGGCCGCTCACTTATTGCAACTACCACACACACTAGCCTCAACAACTACGAGTGCACACCCCCCGCAGCTACCACAACCATCGTACACTGACAATCACTTTCATCACTGGACCTGCAGCCATTGTTGGTTCAATGCTGATATTTTGCATATAAAAGTCCTTCTTCAGTAGGGAGTCCATAAGTGCTGCCATATTAATGACCTCAAACAGCAACAGGATCAGACGAAGAGCACAGGTTCTACACTCACTCATGTTTTTGACACTTGATACTAGACTCTGAGTCAATGATGGTGAAGAGCTGAGGCAGAACGAACAGGAAACACCATGTGACTTTTCCTTCCTGGATTTAACCACGTCACACCATTGGCATTTTTCTTTGTGTTTTAGTCTGTTTTAAGTATTAGTGACCGACTGGTAAAACATAGATCTTACATAGATCTTAGGTGAAGAGATTGTTGGTGTAAAACCTCAGCTTCGCCCTGATGAACTGTGATGAGTGTGCACGTGCTTAAACACACACACAAATGCGAACAAGGCCTGGCTTCCATGGGCTGACGTTATCATTTCCCTCTTCGATAATCCATCAACATTTACATTCCATTAATCATCCCTGCTGTCTGAGAGCGCTGCAGAGGGGACCCCTGGGCAGACCCCCTCCCTCATTAGCCCTAATGTACACACACTACCACACACACGCACGTGCACAGAGCTCCATGTGACTTACAGCTCAGGAGAATATTGACTCCACAGCCGGGCTTCCATCAGTGCACTAAAATGCAGCAAATGCTTTGTAATTGCTTACTCAGCAAATGTTGGTGTTTTAAATGCATGTGCATGTGAACGTGCATGTGGACGGAATAGAATGAATAGAAATGGTTGCAGTTGGACGACTGTTTGACCATGAGGTAACAGAAATCTAAATTTATTAAATAAAGTTTTTGGTCAATTCCATGTTGTGCCTATAGGGGGTAGTAGACAGGCTGAGTTTTAGGCTTTCCTTGCTTGCTTTTCCTCCATCTCCACTCTCTTGGTAAATGCCCGTCCTCCTTTTGCTCTATCCCTCCCTCCTTCTCTTGTTTCAATCTGCTCCCTTCCCTTCTTTTTAGACCACGTTCTACCTTTGGTGTTTACTCCCTTGTCCTTCATCTTTTTTTTCTTTATCTCTTCCTTCCTGCTACATGGAAACAGCATTCTATCCAACCTTTATTTTTAACCTTCCTTTCTTTTATAATTCTTTCTGACCTTCCTTTCTTCCTTTCCTGTCAGTGCGCTGTTGTGTCCTTCTTTGCTCCCTCCTTCCCCGTCTTCCTCCCATTGCCCTTCCTTCTTTCCAAGCCCTCACCACCTCCCCCTCCAAATCTGCCTTTTATACTTTTTTCCCCCTCTCCTCCCTTGTCCTTCCAGTCTTCTATAACGTTAACTCCTATTGTTTTTCTTTTTCTCCTCCCCAGCTCTGAACTGTCCTTCAGTCTTGCCTTCCTTGCTTAAATTATCCCCAATTCCCTTTCCTCCTCCTTCTTCCTACCTTCGTTCCTTCTGCTTGCCGTTATTACTTCTCATCCCCCTTCTCCCACAATTGACCAAAGTTCTCTCCTTGTAGCTTCCTCTCTTACTCTCATCCTTCATTCCAATTTATTTCTGATTCATTTGCGTCCGTCTTCGCTCTTTCTTTCCGTATGCCTTTTCTTTCCTTCCTTGCCTCCTTATTAACATTGAAGTAACCTTCAGGTGTTTATTTGTACTCCCCCTCCCTAGTTTTATACTCCCCCCAATGTTGATTCATTTGCTTTGAATCTTTTCATTCTACCTTATTTACCTGCAAAAATCCCAGTCTTCTTTTCCTCTCCTCTTGACCAACCCTGTCTATTCTTTAATCCCTTTTCTTTTCCTCCCTCACTTTTTCATCACTCCTGCCCTGCCCCTCCCCTCCAACCTCCCCCCTTCTGCTCTCTTTACCTTTACCTCTCCACCTCTATCCCTTTTCTTGTCCTTCCTCTACACTCTCCTCCACTGTGAAGCCCAGTTATTCCTCAGTCATTTCCTTCAACAAGGACTTCTGTTTCCATCCCTCTGTCCTCTGCGTACCTCCCCCTAGTCCTGTTTATTCCGTTTCTATTTCTCCTCATCTGTATCTACTTTCCTTTCTGTCACCTTTGCCTCTCTTTATTTCCCCTAACTCTTTTCTGCCACATTTATCTTTATTTTACCTCCTAGTTCAAATCATTTCTTTTCATTCTTTTCAAAGTTTTCATTGATTTATTTTTATAAAACTATAAATGATTCTAATTTCTCACTTAAACCATCATCTTCAGGCAAACTAGCTCACCCGTTTCCCAGCTGCTCTGTCACTACACTATCAGATTTATAAACACCAATTATTTTCTGCAGATTTTTTTCCCCCTAACAAATCAGTGACGGGCGACTTGGGGTGGAGGCTGCAGTTTTTGGATGATTAAGGTCTATGAGAAACTTCATCCAAACTGTTGGCTCAGTGATGTTCACGCACATCGCCTCTCTCCAAGCTTTCATAAATCTGCCTGCTCCGTCTCCGCTCCTCCCTGCAGCTCAGATCAATGCTCTTTGAGAATTAAAATTAGACAAAAGAAAGAACATCTCTTTGTAAGTGCTAACTTTGATTAATTGGGGAAGGTAAAAAAACAGGAAATGAAACCTGCCCGTGACTCTGACATTATTGTTTCTGCTCAAACTGATTGTTCAGGACTTTTATTAGACAATCATTGTCTGGCTGTCAACGTAAATTCACTCAGGTCTGTCTGTTTGGGCACCTTAAAAAATTAAAGTGATCTTTAGATAAAAAGACAGCTAAAACAGATAAGTATGGAAATAATGTCATAATAAATGTAATATCTTGGTTTTAAGTAGGCTGAAAAAATGTAGATGTTAATTCAAATAAATTGACATACTGTAGAACAAATTGTGCCTTGTTTGTTATTCTTAATTGATTTAACTACAGATAAACACGTTAGGTTTTGTTTTTGTTTGTTTGTTTTGTGGTATTCTTTACAGCTCATTTTGTGTTCACCTACTTTAACCAACATTCCTAATTGAGAGATTTTATATAGTAAGTATAGTAATTCTGTATAGGAAGAAAAATGCTTAACCTTTTTTTAAAAAAAAAACATGAATATTTATACAACCTTGATATACTGTAGTTTTAAAAAACGTGTTTTTCTGGAAACCAACACTGCATCACCTGTTATGTGTGAATTACATTATCATATGGCGGTGAAGACACATAGGCGTCATGTAAATGTGACTGTGGTGCAAAAAAGCACAGCAGCAACTGAGAAAACATGAGCGATGAGCTTCCTTATGGTTTTTTAATTAAAGAAACTAAACCTTCATCAACAGCGAGGCCCGGGTTTAACAACAGAGAACGGTGCCTTTCGCATCAGATGGTCTGATATTAATTACGAGGCATATGGAAATATGAAAAAAAAATCCATCAAAAGAGAATTGGATAAATAACTACAGTAGGATTCATCAAGAAAATGATATATTAAAATATATCATCATAAAATAATAAAGAAAACCCTACGACACACCCCCAATCAGTTACCAAAAAAGGTGTTCAGAGGCAACACAGGTAGCAACAACAGATAAGTTAGAAATAATTGTACATAATATTTTACCTGCTGAAGCTACAGCCAGAATGTCAAGGTATTATATACAAATAAAAAAAGTTGAATATATTAGCTAAAACGAGTGACATTTGAACATTTCAGACATTAATACAGTAGCTATGTTTTTGAAAAAAAAAAAAGAATAAAATAAAATAAAACAATATTAAAAATAATAAAATAAAAAAATATGAAGAAATAGCTACCTGTCAGCAAAGGTATAAGTTAAGAGAAAACAGAAAGTAGAACAAACTTGAAAAACTTTACACATATAAAGGTTAGCTGAGAATTTTGAGAAGGAAGCTAAAATATGTATTAAAATATTCTGTGAAGAAAATGTTGGAAAAGCTTAACACATTTTAAAATGAGACCAAATCATTTTAGTACAAATAGTAGGATTAACACACACACACACAAAACTTAACTTAATGTTAAAAAGTAGCTTGAGAAGCACATTCATTTTCCAGTGTACACATACACACACTGATACACGCAGGTAAATCTTCCACAATAACTCAACCATCGAACGAGGGCTCGTTGATCCCCCACCACCAGCTTGATTGACTGTTTATTTATCACTATTTATAGCCACAATTGCTAAACGTTGATCTAAAGTTGTGCTAAAACATGCTAATTGTGAGTCAACAATTAAAAAAAAACAAAATAAATTCCTGTAAATTCCTACCTCACAAATATGACAAGAAAAGTGAAACTATTCCTTTACAGAGTGGAGGACTTGTACAAGCAGCACAGAGGTAACACGAGTCTCTGTGGGTGATCACAAAAACTGACAGCAGCCATTAAACCCTCATACTAGAATAGAAAAGGTGTTGTTTAAGGACAGCAGAAACATGGGGTGTGTGTGAAAAAAAAAGTGTTTGTGTGGAGGTGTATAAATTATTTTTGTCAAAGTTTTTTTTTTTTTTTTTTGTCTATTTGCAGAGTGACAGCAGATCCCCTGCAGTCCTGCTGGTTTCACCTTCAGAGTGTGATGTCACCATGTCTCTCACTCATCTTTTTCATACAAAAGTAACTGTACTTTCTTGTTCCACCTGACTTTACTGCATGTTTAGAAGTAACAGTACAGTGAATATCCACTAGGGGCGCAGCTTGTGCACAAAATACCTGCTTTGTTTGAATTAAAACAAATGATTCCACAGGACAAGGGCTTGTTGTCGAGTCTTCTTTTGAGAGTTTACAAGTAACTAAAATATTATGAGGATTTGTTGGACTTTAGTACAAAAATGTATTTTTAAACACACAAATGTGACACAAATATCACAGTGTTAAACTAGTATGGCCTAATATAATGTCCAATTATGGCATCTACACAGGTTTAATATGGTTTGGACATTTTAAGTCATTTTTTAGAGATAACCAATTGAGTGGGAAATGAGCATTTTGATATGAACTATTTTTACATCCAACAGATGTATTGGCTAGTATGTATTGGTTAACATTTAGCTCTGTTCTCAGAGAGCTACTGCCAGTTCTCTGCTTTTTTGGAAGGTACCAAATACATCAGCCACTGAATTATTTATTGCTTCTTTAACCTATTATTGTCTAGATTTTATTCTATTTTATTAAATTCTATATTTATTATGTGCTAATTTTTAACATTTTTGATGCTACATTAAATTTTTATTGTGATTTTTATTTATATGTGTTACCTTCTAAGAACAAAAGTAGCTGAGCATTAGCAATCTTTGCGATTTTTTTGTGGTTATTGTAGAACAATTTGATCTAGACTTTTTTTAAACTTTTGGTTATTTTTTCTTAACATTAATTAAGAATAAATATTTATATGTGATATCATGATCTGGACTTGTAGACATTTTGTAACTCATACCCAACTCTATTTAAACCATTTGTTCCTTGAAGCTTGCTGTACTAATGAATGCTCCTGCTTCACAACATCTTAAGCGACTGCTTTACAAACAAGACAAACATTAGCCTCCTGCTCTGATGTTTTACCAGGTTGAACATTAATGCATCACTACGTCCTGCCTCTCGGAATCAAGTCCTCATTATTAATTCAATCAAAATCATCCGCAGCATTGGCGTCAGCACATTATCGGGAACAGTGAGCATCAGCATCCGCTGTTTCCTTCAAACCACCTGCATCCTCCCTACGCCCCCCCCCCTCTTAAATTTAAAGGTGAATTAAAGGAAGACGCCAAGATGAAGGATAAGCACACGTATCCATCTCCACTATCTACTACCTCTCAGAAGCTTTTTACTCTCCTCAGTAATCATGCAGCACACCTCTCATTTCAATACAGGCCTGAGTGCGCTGAGTGAACACAGCAATCTGCTCCTTCTAATGAAAACAGACATTCCTGCGCCTCTTCCTGAAAGGAGGCCCCATTAGGAGACGGGGGCTCATTGATTGAAATGCTTTTAAATGTGCACAGGGCCATTAATGCAGGACGGGAGGCTTTTGGAGAGACACGAGGAAGCAAGACAATGGTACCCTGCGTATGCCAGTGGTTCAATATGGACGTTGGGAGTGGAAGTTCTCCGCTTAAATGTGAAATATTTCCCTTCTGTGTTCTTTTTCGAAGAAATTGAAGGACAAACGTGGCTTTTAAAAGAATGACTTTAGAGTAATTTTTAGATGTCACTAGAAAAACATCAAATGATCAGACCTAGAAGAGTAGGTGTCCTCAACTGCTGGGTTAGGGACCACCACCAGGCCATGGATGTTTGGTAGAGGGCCACACAAAAAGAAAAAAAGGTTTTATTTTGAAATTAAATTTTATATGGTATTTTTTATTTAAAACAGTATTGGTCATAGTTTTTTTTTTTTAATTGCACCAGTAAACCTACCTTAGCATAAATGAGTAAAACACACAGGAAACTCCTAATGATGATTCAGCAGTAGAACATCCAGCAAAAAGAAAGATGCATTAAAATAAAAAAACAAGTCCTTAAATTATGGTACACTATACAATAATTATTACATTTTTCATATTTTACATCTCATTAATAAAGAATATATGATGCATATTACTGTGATTCGTTATTCGTGGGACCTCTCTTCACACGCTGCTGGTCTATGGTACAGAAAAAGTTGGGAACCATTTTATTAGACCGTACTTTGGTTTCTTAGCATACTCAAAATATCATGAGTGCAATGCAACATGATCCAATTACTCATTTTTATACTACACAGCAGTACTTCAGACATCTGGAGCTGAGTTCATTAACTACAGTATGGTCCAAACCACAACTATAGGAGACTATACAGCACATACAGCAAAGACATACCCATTGATTAGAGAGATTGAGACTATGTTGGACAAAACAGACAGGAGGGACAAACCAATGCTGACTTGTTTGGGAGGATGCAGTACAATGAGAAATGGCGTTAACTTCCAAGATTTTTGCCAAATTCTCCCATTTATTTTTCCCACTTATCTAACACCTACGGTTGCTTCTTAAGAAGCGAACACTCACTGCCCTCGCTGTGGTCGAGTTCGCCAATAAAAATAGACATCTGGGTTCCCCTCTGACCCTGTCTGCCATGATGGCCACTCAGTGAAAAGTGAGGTCACCTCATGGGCTTCAATAGAATAACACACGCTGTAGCCACGTCTGGTAATAAGCTGAGGTGACCTCTGGTCTAATGACGGCACAGGAGGTGAAATGATTTGACATGGCTAACCCAGCTACACCATTAAGAGTCCATCTCTCAGATCCAAGTCCATGTGAAGTTAAGGTGTCCACTCACTTCATGCACATTATCAATCCTGCCCGTGAGAGCAGAAAACCATCCAAACACGTACAGTAAATCGTCTCTGTACAGCCAAACCTGCAAGATTCCATCTGTTTTTTTTTTTTTCATCCCACTGATCCTGTCACGTTCATGTTCCTCACGCTTCACCCTCTGGAGGTTATCACGACCGTCGAGGTGGAAGAGCTGCACCGAGGTTGATCTGACCCCTCAAATTCAATTACAGCCGCATCAGATCCCTCTAAAGATCGACCCCAGGGACAGTAAAAGTAGTTCTGTCTCATTTGGAAAATAGAGGCGTCGATTCAGTTATGCATTCAAGGAGAGAAGTTTAGGAGGTCTTCCAACGGACTGCTTGAGATGATTATCTAATCTCAGAAAAGAGGTGGGTAGATAACTGAAGACAGAGGCAGACAGACAGACAGGAACAGAGAGCAAAGACTTATCTCAATCATCACTTTTGGTACAAAGCCTCCTCAGATTTATTCACTGAGGGAAGAAAGTGTATACTCTAGAAATGGTGCAGGGTGCAAATCAATTTCATTATTGTTGTCGAGACTGTTGGAAAAATAAAAAACAACAAGAAAACAGAGAAAGAAAGCTTAAGCCTTAAATCAGATTAGAGCTGATCACTCAGTCGTGATGACATTTTTTTAAGCTTAATACGCTGCTCAGAAACTACGTATCGACACTTAATGACACACAGAGCATTATGTCAGCATGATGCGACGTTCATTGATCACAAAATGATGTAGCAGTGTCCAGTGGACTCTTCACCTGAACTTCTTGACATCGCTTCATCTATAAGATGTAACTGGATGAGTTCAAGTCTGGGGAACATGGACCCCAATTTCAATGCCTTTATCTGACCAGGGGAACAGCACAGATGTACTGATTAAGTGTTCTCAGGTTTTACCTCATGTCCCATTGAAGTAAATAGTTGCATAAAATGCAGTCAAAGCCTATTCCATACTGATCCATGCTCACCACAACCCAGTCAAATTTCAACAATGAAAACTTTGACCACAGTTATTCTCAGACATTCTACACTGCTTACCACCAGCAAAACACCTGTCTTTCCAAAGACAACCACTATGAAAATGACAAAAATAAGCGGCACATGGTCATAAAGTGTTCAGCTGAGACCAGGAGATAAGAAATCCTTGTAATATTAGATTACTGAACAGCACTTTTGTGCTGAACATCCACTACAGCTACAGCTCATGAGCTTTTTTTAAAAAAACAAACGTCTAAGGTCACAAACTTTACAAACGTCTTTAAACTCAATTTCAGGTCAGCTTTGTTCGCACAACTTGAAATATTGTAACGTTCTGAAATGAAGTCCCACAACTTGAGGAGTAGATAGGGAAGGTGCTTGACAGTTGAACAGTCCAACGTGGAACCATAGAGAAAGACAAAAAAAAAACATTCACACCTACAGTGGATATACTGTAGAGTGACTATTGCTAGCACTGACAGAGTACCAGAGTAAACACAAACACAAAGACAACATGCTATCTCCAAAAACAGCAGCTGAATCAGCAATCTTGCTCACAGCAAACAAACTAACCATATCACTTCAATGGTGAATGTATTCTCGTTACACATATAGATACAAACACATATGCATTGCGATTCTTTGATGACTTAGCCGATCCTCTTATCATGAGGGCAGGGTCTTTGTGTCATTCAGTCCCTTACAATCAGTAAACAACCCATAAAGACTGACAGTAGCACCATGGACAGAGGCATAAGAGAAGGAGGGACTGGCTGCATGGAAGTTAGAGCAGTTACAGCTAAGCTAACTGTCTGAGAAACACCCCAAAACCAACTTTAGGTGCACCATTCTCACCTGTTACACATAGTTCCTAGGGTAATTAACAGGTTTAGTTTGACATCTGACAGGATTAGACATCCTCTGTAATGTACTCTGATAGCAAAAGATCCAACAGTGCCAGTTTAGACACAAAGCTCATACAGTCTCTATTTATTCTTTTAAACCATCAACATATTCACTTAGGCATTTGTGCACAGTACACACAGGTGTAACTGTTCCTTTAGATTTTAGGACCAGTTTAAACATGTTATATGTGCTCTTTCTCAGTGTAATTCCTTAGTTATATACGTACCTTGTCCACTTTTTATAGGCACAGTATTTATTGGCTTACTTCCCTGACCTCTCAACTTTGACCAACATTAAAGTATATGTGACTCAATCTTTAGTTCTTTTTGCTAACTGCTTTGCCTTAGGTGAACAGGAGGAGCAGCTGAGCCCTGGGTATTTCTTACATTCATCAAATCTGAAAAAAGACTGTGTCCTATATGACAAATCACTCACTTTAAAGTTTTTTTTTTTTTAAATTGCTAGTTTGAAGTTTTTTTCTGTTTGCCACCATCCCACCTATGGATTGCTAGAATTGTCTGGTGGAACGTATGGGGCACCATCAGGCCTCAGCTCTTCATTGTAGGAGGTGAAGATGTGTGAGGGCTTGGATGATGAAAGCAGTTGGAACCGGCAATTTTCCCTCAACCCATCATAATTATAATCCTTTTTCACTGTGCCATCAAGTGTATTTGTGTGTGATTGAGATTCAGCCGGTTAGAAGGGGAGAGAGAGTGAGTGACTGAGTGCATGATGGAGAGAGGGGGGAGACAGAGAGAGAAAATAAACCAGAGCATGTGTTGATGGCTGTGTATATCATTGTCTTCAAATGTAACCAAGTCAAGCGTGAACCCATTTTTTTTTATTCCAGCAGCCACATAAAAACCCAGCAATAATCCCCCCTTCAACAAAAGACCTGGCACATGCTGGAAATGGAAGCTCGCTTCAGAAATACTCATCACCCAGGGTTGAGCTGGACTACTTAGACGTCTCATTTCTCATGATTAGAAATGACCATAATTGTGGTGAACTCTTTTTGGCTTCACACTGTCACAAAGACAGTGGTAGACAGAGACACACAAGGACATTATTATGGGGGAAAAATCTCCTGCTTTTGACTTCTTGTTTTATAGGCAGTGAGGGTTGGAGGAATATAATAAGTCCTATAATTACTGCAGAAGTCACTGCAATCAAGTTTGTTAAATATTTAAACAGCATCTGCTAAGTGACACCTCACTGGAACACTTCTGCAAATAAGGACATGGATTGGATTTAGAATCCTAATGTCTTAATATATGTTTTATTAGTAAATGATACATGCTCAGTAAAAAGCAATGGGTAAGCAGCAAAAAAAAAAAAAAAAAAAAAAAATCCTCCTATACCCACTTTAATGCACAGAACTGAGTACACAAGTACTTGCAATAAAAAGGAAAAAATTGCAATTCTTTATGCAAAGATGTAACTACTGCCAATTAAAATCTTCAAAATTTAAAGTATTACTCTGAAGTACACTTCATGCTAGCATCACCTTGAAAAGCTCACTAATTGTATGAGCAAATGTTTATGTTCATTGTTCTTCCAGTACTTTGTGAAGAAATAATGTAAAATATTAATTAGCAATGTATATACATATATATACAGAGTGTGTATATACAGTATATATGTATATATATGTGCGTGTGTATGTATAAATATAAACAACCACACATACACATATGTATAATATAATTCTTGTGTCTTCAGTTGCATTTCAGTAAGCAAACAAACGTTCCTGGTTGAGGCAGTTTGTCTGTTGGTTAATGTGTCAGACACCATGGTACAAATCAGGTCTTAATGTGACAGTGACTGAGTGACATTTGGACACACCACTTTGGTCCTATGATACAATAAATGTTTTACAAGATTTCCTCTCTGAAACACAACCATAAATCCAGTTACTATCATGCAGAATCTGGATCGCTCTCACTGCCTCGTAACAGTATTGGTGACCAGGCTGTGGTGAAGCCACATTCACTGGGTCAACGACGCTTTATACGAGGCTCTACCTTCTAAAAGCTTCACGGCACAGCAGTGGCCCACATTTGGCATTTACATTTATCACCAACGTGGGTTAATTAAACCCGACCCCTTCGCCATCCTGATTTCACCAAGGTAAACAGAGACGGTGTATTTTCTCCACAGTGGGGGGCGTTTACAGACTGCAGTGGAACCTGACAGCTGAGTTAAAACACTTCTGCCTCTGATATTATGACAATTGTAATGTTGTTTTCTAAAAAAGCCGATGCTCAAGTGAAGTGCAGGTAAACAAACTCCTCCGACCACCCACAGGCCTGGTTCTGATCCTTCAGAACTGATCCTAATGACTCGTGGCCTGTGCGGGGACTGTTTGTATGAATGTGGGAGTTGAGATAATTGCCCTGTCATTAGAAAGCTCCACATTGTTTCATTGGAATTCTATCTGTGAGCTAATCAGTAGAAACCCCCCGTTGCAACACAGGTCAGATTGAGATGATCAACTAGGGTAGGGAGAACCGAGTGGTTTAGTTTGATGATGTCATTGTATGGAGACATACAACTTTACAGAAGGAGTTAATTAACATACATGGAAATATTTGTAATAAATCCCTATTTCATTTATAAAACAAAACAAACAAACAAACAAACAAGGAATTCAGTGGGCATTTCAAAGACTGAGCTGCTAAACAAAACCTTGCTTTGAGTTTGCAAATAATTCTAGTAAAATTTGCTCAATTATAGCCAAAATTTAAATAAAAAAAAGTGCAAAATACAATTAGGGTCATGTATTTTAAGATATCCAAATATATATCCAAAATGGGTTGTGAGTATTTTAAAATGAAGTTATTTTGAACGCACAGCTCACCAATGCAAAGTTTAATTCAAGTAAACTTTAGTTTACAGGGTTTCCAGTCTGAGTCTGTGTAACAAAATAGAAATTCTAAGTCCATGTCACTCCGAACAAGTTTGAGATGACAACTAGGATTATATGTCAATATCCAATGCTTTAAAGAGTTTGTTAAAGGGCTTGGCCTAAGGTCAAGACCCAAAGAACTGTGGACATTATCCCATACACAAAAATCCACCTCTGAATTTTTAGTTTCATGTTTTTTAACTGACAAGCAAAAGACAAATGAATGGTGAGAATCACAGCATGACGGACTCAAAAATCAACTGAGTTTTATTTGTGGAGCTGCCGCTTGTCGTTCTTTCACTTTCATTTACTAGCCTCACTCTGTGTGTGAGTGTGTGTGTGTGTGTGTGTGTGTATTTTCCCCTAACAACAAGCACCAAACATTGTCACTGGACCATCACTGACTGGGCTCAAATGACTTCTGAAATTGCTTTGTTTCCCCTTCCTTGCACACACATGTCATAGATGTTGTTTTGGGGCCGAGGGCGCCGGCGAGCCAAAATCAAGCGTGACGTGCCATTAGCAGCAGAGCTGACGGCGCGCAGTTTGGCTTTTTCTTCCATTATTCATTTTTCTGTTGGAGGGCGCAGCAGAGCTGAGTGAGATAATACAGTGGATTTATTTTTCTTTTTTTTAATTTAAGGGTGTAGTCGGATGAATTTGCCCCTTTATGCACTCAGACTGATGCAACAACCTGCTGTAGGGGATGAGTCATCTTTAGCCTGCGTTTTTGGCTTTGGATGCAATCAGACAAGGTGTTTATGGCTGTGTATAATTAATGGCTTGTCTATCTGCGTTATGGTGTATTTTTAAGGCAATATACTGTGGTAAAAGGTTAGACCTTGCTTTATTTTTAATGGATTATATGAAATACCCAAAGGCCAACGGCTCCTTCTGTGATACTAAAGAACTATATGAGGTGGCAAACAACTATTAAGTGCACTCATATTTTTTATGTTTGATAGCCTTATACCTTTTAGTCTTTTGTCAAGCATCTAAAGACCTTAGAGTTCTTTGTGGTCCAAAAACAAAGACAAAGACGTAGTAAATAGTAGTAACATTGGCTATCATGAAGCTGTGATTGGTACTGTTTTCTCCTCTTCTCATCATTCTCATTAATTTTCTGTTGTTGCAACCGGCCAATGTCCAATTTTGGTACCATTAATGTTTAATCTAATCTAATTTAATCTAAAGGTTAGCCGAAAGATATCAGTCAGTAGTACATAATAGAGTACTGTACCGGAAAATGAACCCAGCGGTTTGGTATGTTGATCATACAGAGAGATGAAAATGAACCCAGCAGTTTGGTATGTTGATCATACAGAGAGATTTACAGGCCACATCCGATCTCTCTAAGTCCTTTAATAGGCCCCCAAGCCAGCTTTTGGACATTGGCACCATTATTTCTGCCTCTATGAATATTCTTGACAAATATTTTCTAACTTGGCAGATTAATTTCCTGTATTTAATACAGCTCTGTCTCTGCTGTTTGGGGGTATGGTGAATTAGTCCATGTTGCTTCCTGTTTCTCTCAGGTTCAGTCTCAGATTAACTCAGGTGATGTATCTCCACTGCCAGAAAGTATTACCTGTCACATTGTTTCTTCCCACCGACTGGGAGGGAGGCAGGCGTTGGTTTCGATTGCACCCTCAACTTTTCTTTTTAATTAAACATACAGGGAGATTAATTAAGGGGCTAACTTGGGTGATAGACAAATTAGAGGGTGTCCTGGAACATTTGTGTTTGGCATCAATCTGCTGGTCACCACAACCTCAATACACAATCATACGTTTGATCCGTACCAACAAGTGAATTTAGTGTTTAGCAGGTTTTATTTCTCTTAGTCAGACATGCTTTAGAGTCTTTGTAGAAGCACATCCAGACGCTTAAAGCCTTGAGGGCTGGCTTAAGAAAATCTAATTATGGCGGTGTTAAAAGGCTAAAGTCAATAAGACGGACAAGCAGCAGACAGAGAGTGGCCTCCTGACTTCAGGTCTGCAGGACAATGGCTGGAGTGAATTATTAAAAATTCTTCCCGTCACACCACGATCTGAGGATCAGTGATTCTTCATGCCTCAGGACAACAAAATTAACTGTATTTTATTATTTTTTTTACAATATTAATGAGTATAAAGAAAAAAAGTGCTAACATCTGTGCTACGTAGTGTAAGCTTTTTTAAAAATTGCTAATTGGATAGTCAATCTTCACAGTACAGCCCTGACTGGCACAGATCAAATCTATTTATGTCCATGCATGTCTCGAGCAGACACACATCATCACATCATCAAGTATCATTGTGCAATCGCCACATCCGGAGGACTCAGGAGGGTCCTTTTAGAGGGGAGAACATGAGATACATTGGGATCAGATGAAGACATCAGGGAGATGCTGAGTGACACAAACATGCTCTGAGAGATGAGCACATGTTAAATGTTTTGAAATAGATCTCATCCTCTCTGGTTACACAATGCCTTCTTCAAGTTCAGTGGGTTCTTCATGCAGTTTTGTTGGAACTTTCTTGCAAATGCTGTTAAAGTTTATAAATTCACACAATACCTCTTAGGAAGAATAACGTGCATTTCCTTGCTTGCCACCAAAAACTGCTGGAATGTGAATGGAAAAAGTGAAAAAAAAAAAAAAAAATAGAGTAATGCCCTATTTGTAGCTTATAGAGAGGGAGGGGGTGCGAGCGCGACGGAGATCTGGTTACACAATGCCTTCTTCAAGTTCAGTGGGTTCTTCATGCAGTTTTGTTGGAACTTTCTTGCAAATGCTGTTAAAGTTTATAAATTCACACAATACCTCTTAGGAAGAATAACGTGCATTTCCTTGCTTGCCACCAAAAACTGCTGGAATGTGAATGGAAAAAGTGAAAAAAAAAAATAGAGTAATGCCATATATGTAGCTTATATATAGAGAGATAGAGAGAGAGAGAGAGAGAGAGAGAGAGAGAGAGAGGTCTCAGAGTGAGTCACTGAGGATAAAGAACAGAATCACAGTGGGGAGACAGAAGACGAGCACTGGTGTGTTACCAGCTGACCGCTGGAGCTCCCCCTTTCAACTCCTTCATTACCACATTACAGACACACAGAGAGACTCTCAGCCATACACTATTCTGCTTCACTGCCATGCATGCAGGCTCCCGCGCCCCGGCCGCCATGTGTCCCACCAGCACCACACCACAAAATTCCAAAAACTGAAAGAGCTGGACTAAGTCCTGGACAGTGAGGTTCCAAATGGCCACACTGAGTGTTCCTGGGGGTTAAAATGCCTTAATCCTTTTATCCTGTGCTGGTGAGAGACTATTCACAGATTTGATACACTCACTCTAAATCCTTAAGTGCCATGTGGAGACCCGGCTGGCGGGGCAAAATTTTGCACACCCACACACACTGATGGATCCAGCAAGCTAGAACATTTACAATGAGTAGGAAAACATAAAACCAGTATTTCTAAATGTAGGTTCAAAAAATTAATATCAGGTCAAAAAAAACAATCAGAGAAGCTCCTTAAATATATTAATATCTGATACAAGCACATTCTGATTGCTAGGCAACAACTCCTCAGGTAGCTCTGAATACTGTAGAGTTCAGGATATATGATTCAATAAACTACAATTTGACAGAGGAATAAATACATGACAGGTGTAAAAACTACATTTTGGCAAGTACAAGCACAGGAAAATTGTAAAAATCTACACTTATTGCATCTGCACTTATTAAGGCAAATGACTATTGGAAGTATATTTCTATAATTTTTTAATGTATTGTTTTGAATTGTTATTAGTATGCCTTTCACAGGTTATCACTGCACAAACATCACAACATAATCTTTTTGTTCTCATTACACTCCTGCCTTTTCTCTGCTC
>NC_024307.1:24883790-24886259 GCF_000523025.1 Cynoglossus semilaevis | reverse complement strand
CCCCACTTCCCTAATCAGGCGTGATCACTGTATTAAACTGCTAATTAAAATCAGATATTAAAGCCTTCTACCCATAATCCCTCTTGGCTTTCACTGCAAACACCCGGCTGGCTGTCGCCTGGTATTACACTCCGGCGGATCCTGGGCAGCAAGGGCAACAAGTTGCTCACAATACCTTCTCAGACCAGGCGCTGCATAAATTAGCAGCTACTCTTTAAGTTCCACACATTCTCCAGGCTGCACCAGCCTTTACATTTTACTTTTTTTTTTTTTCTTTTGCACTGAATGTGACCCAGTTGTATGCGAGGTGTGATGGAAGATGTTATCTGGTAAACAGATTACAGAAAACATGCAGGGGGCATATGGTGCATGTCAACGGTGTACATATTTGAACAGAGAGACTCCTAATTTGAAGAAAATGAGGGCCACGTGTCAAGTCAACGCATATGCTGATGATTGTCTCTGTGAGGGATCAGGCTTTTTACAGGAACATCTGGTGGCCATTATGGAGCATACACTAATGATCAACCGTGCAAAATTGATGAGTCATTGATCAGCAGCCTCTCGTTTGAGTTTTAGACAATAGAATAGACAAAGAATGAGGACATGATGTCACTTTACTGCAAAAAAAAAAAAAATAAGAATTAAATTAAATTGCATTCTTCTTTCCCTCAATACATCCAAACATCGTTGCATAGGCTGTAAAATCCGAGATGTGCTGAGGACTGAGAATTAAACAATTGTGCAAGTGAAAGTAATGACCATCGTTTCACCTTAAAAGACTTAACTGTCTAACTGTCAGGCTTCAGCGTTGACTGGTTTTCCTCTTCATGATGCTCAACACAGAATACAAAACCAATCGTGACTGCAGAAGCCACTCCAACATTAAAAGTAACATTTGTCTTTAAGCACATCAGGGTCAATGTGATCACACTACAATTACAGAGAAGCTAAATCTACCTTTCAGTTTATACAACAAAGATAGTTTGGCAAGGGTCCATTGCATGATAGGGTTAAAAAAAAATACATATATATAGTATAAATATAGTCAAATCTAAAAAGTGAAGGAGGTGAAAGTATAAATATATTCAAATCTAAAAAGTGAAGGAGGTGAAAGAGAAGTGTTTTTTTTTCAATAAAGAAGGAAAAACAACACATCAAGAATTTGACATTGATTTAACAAACTTCTAATCTGATGCACATGCCACGATTTTTAACTAGAACAAACCTAGGGCAGAGGTACAAAGCCATACAAAGCCAGACAAATTGTATATTATTTGTTATTATTGTCCCGTTCTTTATTAATCAGGTAAGAAGAACATACCACTGATTACAACGACACACAGAAGGAGGGGGCTGCACTTAGGGGACCTTTGGTTTTTGCTCTCTACTCTACAGTCTTGCTAGGGCTGGGACTCAAACCAGCAAACCTTAAACTAAAAGTTTCATTCTTCCATGCACAAGATAATAGCATAGTTTTGGTGTATTTTGCAAAATATCATTAGTTTCCTTACATCTGTATGCCCTAAACGGGTTTTGACTGTTTGACTGCTCTCTGGATCACAAACATCTGGAACAAATGAAGAAGACAAAAAACAGTTTCCCTTCACTTCAGTGAATAATACTCAATTAATATTCCTTGTTGCTTAGTGGTCAAGACCTAAGTGATCTTCTGTCTTCCCTGCTCAGGGCACCGTGGCTGCGAGGCCGCAGCTCTAAACAGAGTCAGGTCTCCACGGTGGAGAGTCTGAGGTTGAACTCTGAGCCTTACACTGCCTCTCTATCTGCCACATCATTAACCTGCAAATGCAGGGCACCTGCTCTACCACAAACTCTACCTCTAATATGACCACATGAAACAAAGTCAGATGAGTCTTCATGAATCTGCATCAGCGGCAGACAATGGTATTTGTCTGCCGTTGATGCAGATTTGGATTTAGAAACTGAAGGTTGATATAATTTCTGACTGAGGATGGAATAAGTCAAAAAAGTAGGAAGAAGAAGCCACAAAAAGAGGGAGATGAAGTTAACAAGTGGAATAAGAAGGTTCATCGAGCACAGCAGGAACGGCAGGGTCCCTGCTCAGTGTGAGGGACTCTGGGCAAGGAGCAGACTACCTATCTTGTGGTGACAAGCAGCAAATGGGGCCCCATTACCACGCCTGGATGCTAATGCCAAACTTTGGGCCCTGGGGACTGGCCCCTAGTTTCCTTCACAGAACACAAGGAATGGAGAGCTGCCAGGGTGACACGCATGACAGCCTCCATTCACACCCACAAGTAGAGGGAGATAATAAGTGTATAAATCACAGAAGACTTTTACACTCAGGCTGCCATACTCTCCGTGGCTTCCCTAAATCTGTGTCTCCACTGCTGCTAACGCTCGCTGTTCTTAATTGTCCCCATGTCTATTTTTTCCCCTCTGTTCCCTCCCACTCTCATTATTTATTGCCTCTTAACAAATGCCCCC